>NC_079223.1:2135329-2222829 GCF_029633865.1 Lampris incognitus
CTCCACTCTACACCTTCTGCAACTCCACCTGTAGAGTTTGATGCTCCACACTACACCTTCTGCAACTCCACCTGTAGAGTTTGATGCTCCACACTACACCTTCTGCAACTCCACCTGTAGTTTGATGCTCCACACTACACCTTCTGCAACTCCACCTGTAGAGTTTGATGCTCCACACTACACCTTCTGCAACTCCACCTGTAGAGTTTGATGCTCAACACTACACCTTCTGCAACTCCACCTGTAGAGTTTGATGCTCAACACTACACCTTCTGCAACTCCACCTGTAGAGTTTGATGCTCAACACTAGACCTTCTGCAACTCCACCTGTAGTGTTTGATGCTCAACACTACGCCTTCTTCAACTCCACCTGTAGAGTTTGATGCTCAACACTACACCTTCTGCAACTCCACCTGTAGAGTTTGATGCTCAACACTACGCCTTCTGCAACTCCACCTGTAGTGTTTGATACTCAACACTATGCCTTCTGCAGCTCCACCTGTAGTGTTTGATGCTCAACACTACGCCTTCTGTAACTCCACCTGTAGTGTTTGATGCTCAACACTACACCTTCTGCAACTCCACCTGTAGTGTTAGATGCTCAACACTACGCCTTCTTCAACTCCACCTGTAGAGTTTGATGCTCAACACTACGCCTTCTGCAACTCCACCTTTAGTGTTTGATGCTCAACACTACGCCTTCTTCAACTCCACCTGTAGAGTTTGATGCTCAACACTACGCCTTCTGCAACTCCACCTGTAGTGTTCGATGCTCAACACTACGCCTTCTTCAACTCCACCTGTAGAGTTTGATGCTCAACACTACGCCTTCTGCAATTCCACCTGTAGTGTTTGATGCTCAACACTACGCCTTCTTCAACTCCACCTGTAGAGTTTGATGCTCAACACTACGCCTTCTGCAACTCCACCTGTAGAGTTTGATGCTCAACACTACGCCTTCTGCAACTCCACCTGTAGTGTTAGATGCTCAACACTACGCCTTCTGCAACTCCACCTGTAGTGTTTGATGCTCAACACTACACCTTCTGCAACTCCACCTGTAGAGTTTGATGCTCAACACTACGCCTTCTGCAACGCCACCTGTAGCGTTTGATGCTCAACACTACGCCTTCTGCAACTCCACCTGTAGAGTTTGATGCTCAACACTACACCTTCTGCAACTCCACCTGTAGAGTTTGATGCTCAACACTACGCCTTCTGCAACTCCACCTGTAGAGTTTGATGCTCAACACTACACCTTCTGCAACTCCACCTGTAGAGTTTGATGCTCAACACTACGCCTTCTGCAACTCCACCTGTAGTGTTTGATGCTCAACACTACACCTTCTGCAACTCCACCTGTAGAGTTTGATGCTCAACACTACGCCTTCTGCAACTCCACCTGTAGTGTTTGATGCTCAACACTATGTTTTCTTCAACTCCACCTCTAGTGTTTGATACTCAACACTACGCCTTCTGCAGCTCCACCTGTAGTGTTTGATGACATTGCCTGTTCATGTTGTGCTTCTATTTCAACATTCATGTATTCCTTTTTAGACTTTTCCCTCTGAGGGTGGTTCAGTTTTGTCGGTGTAATCTGGACTCTGTCCCTTTTCTGTTGTCTCTTCACTGTTCTGCCTGGTTTTACCCTGTTTGTTTTCTGTTGTCTCTTCACTGTTCTGCCTGGTTTCACTCTGTTTGTTTTCTGTTGTCTCTTCACTGCTCTGCCTGGTTTTACCCTGTTTGTTTTCTGTTGACTCTTCACTGTTCTGCCTGGTTTTACGCTGTTTTTTTCTGTTGACTCTTCACTGTTCTGCCTGGTTTTATCCTGTTTGTTTTCTGTTGTCTTTTCACTGCTCTGTCTGGTTTTACCCTGTGAGTTGTCTCTTCACTGTTCTGCCTGGTTTTACCCTGTTTGTTTTCTGTTGTCTCTTCACTGTTCTGCCTGGTTTTACTCTGTCCCTTTTCTGTTATCTCTTGGACATTCTGCCTGGTTTTAATCTGTTTGTTTTCTGTTGTCTCTTGGCTGCTCTGCCTGGTTTCACTCTGTTTGTTTTCTGTTGTCTCTTCACTGTTCTGCCTGGTTTTACTCTGTTTTCTGATGTCTCTTCACTGTTCTGCCTGGTTTTACTCTGTTTGTTTTCTGTTGTCTCTTGGCTGCTCTGCCTGGTTTTACTCTGTTTGTTTTCTGTTGTCTCTTCACTGTTCTGCCTGGTTTTACTCTGTTTTCTGATGTCTCTTCACTGTTCTGCCTGGTTTTACTCTGTTTGTTTTCTGTTGTCTCTTGGCTGCTCTGCCTGGTTTTACTCTGTTTGTTTTCTGTTGTCTTTTCACTGCTCTGCCTGGTTTTACTCTTTGTTTTCTGTTGTCTCTTGGCTGTTCCGCCTGGTTTTACTCTGTTTGTTTTCTGTTGTCTCTTGGCTGCTCTGCCTGGTTTTACTCTGTTTGTTTTCTGTTGTCTCTTCACTGTTCTGCCTGGTTTTACCCTGTTTGTTTTCTGTTGTCTGTTCACTGTTCCGCCTGGTTTTACTCTGTTTGTTTTCTGTTGTCTTTTCTCTGTTCTGCCTGGTTTCACTCTGTTTGTTTTCTGTTGTCTCTTCACTGTTCTGCCTGGTTTTACTCTGTTTGTTTTCTGTTGTCTCTTGGCTGCTCTGCCTGGTTTTACTCTGTTTGTTTTCTGTTGTCTCTTCACTGTTCTGCCTGGTTTTACCCTCTTTGTTTTCTGTTGTCTCTTCACTGCTCTGCCTGGTTTTACTCTGTTTGTTTTCTGTTGTCTTTTCACTGCTCTGCCTGGTTTTACCCTGTTTGTTTTCTGTTGTCTCTTCACTGTACTGCCTGGTTTCACTCTGTTCGTTTTCTGTTGTCTCTTCGCTGTTCCGCCTGGTTTTACTCTATTTGTTTTCTGTTGTCTCTTCACTGTTCTGCCTGGTTTTACTCTGTTTGTTTTCTGTTGTCTCTTGGCTGCTCTGCCTGGTTTTACTGTTTGTTTTCTGTTGTCTTTTCACTGCTCTGCCTGGTTTTATCCTGTTTGTTTTCTGTTGTCTTTTCACTGCTCTGCCTGGTTTTACCCTGTGAGTTGTCTCTTCACTGTTCTGCCTGGTTTTACCCTGTTTGTTTTCTGTTGTCTCTTCACTGTTCTGCCTGGTTTTACTCTGTCCCTTTTCTGTTATCTCTTGGACATTCTGCCTGGTTTTACTCTGTTTGTTTTCTGTTGTCTCTTGGCTGCTCTGCCTGGTTTCACTCTGTTTGTTTTCTGTTGTCTCTTCACTGTTCTGCCTGGTTTTACTCTGTTTGATTCTGTTGTCTCTTCACTGTTCTGCCTGGTTTCACTGTTTGTTTTCTGTTGTCTCTTGGCTGCTCTGCCTGGTTTTATTCTGTTTGTTTTCTGTTGTCTCTTCACTGTTCTGCCTGGTTTTACTGTTTTCTGTTGTCTCTTCACTGTTCTGCCTGGTTTTACTCTGTTTGTTTTCTGTTGTCTCTTGGCTGCTCTGCCTGGTTTTACTCTGTTTGTTTTCTGTTGTCTTTTCACTGCTCTGCCTGCTTTTACTCTTTGTTTTCTGTTGTCTCTTGGCTGTTCCGCGTGGTTTTACTCTGTCTGTTTTCTGTTGTCTCTTCACTGTTCTGCCTGGTTTTACCCTGTTTGTTTTCTGTTGTCTCTTGGCTGCTCTGCCTGGTTTTACTCTGTCTGTTTTCTGTTGTCTGTTCACTGTTCTGCCTGGTTTTACCCTGTTTGTTTTCTGTTGTCTGTTCACTGTTCCGCCTGGTTTTACTCTGTTTGTTTTCTGTTGTCTTTTCTCTGTTCTGCCTGGTTTCACTCTGTTTGTTTTCTGTTGTATCTTCACTGTTCTGCCTGGTTTTACTCTGTTTGTTTTCTGTTGTCTCTTCACTGTTCTGCCTGGTTTTACTCTGTTTGTTTTCTGTTGTCTCTTCACTGTTCTGCCTGGTTTTACCCTCTTTGTTTTCTGTTGTCTCTTCACTACTCTGCCTGGTTTTACTCTGTTTGTTTTCTGTTGTCTTTTCACTGCTCTGCCTGGTTTTACCCTGTTTGTTTTCTGTTGTATCTTCACTGTTCTGCCTGGTTTCACTCTGTTTGTTTTCTGTTGTCTCTTCACTGTTCCGTCTGGTTTTACTCTGTTTGTTTTCTGTTGTCTCTTCACTGTTCTGCCTGGTTTCACTCTGTTTGTGTTCTGTTGTCTCTTCACTGTTCTGCCTGGTTTTACTCTGTTTGTTTTCTGTTGTCTCTTGGCTGCTCTGCCTGGTTTTACTGTTTGTTTTCTGTTGTCTTTTCACTGCTCTGCCTGGTTTTACTCTGTTTGTTTTCTGTTGTCTCTTGGCTGTTCTGCCTGGTTTTACTCTGTTTGTTTTCTGTTGTCTCTTCACTGTTCTGCCTGGTTTTATCCTGTTTGTTTTCTTTTGTCTTTTCACTGCTCTGTCTGGTTTTACCCTGTTAGTTGTCTCTTCACTGTTCTGCCTGGTTTTACCCTGTTTGTTTTCTGTTGTCTCTTCACTGTTCTGCCTGGTTTTACTCTGTCCCTTTTCTGTTATCTCTTGGACATTCTGCCTGGTTTTAATCTGTTTGTTTTCTGTTGTCTCTTGGCTGCTCTGCCTGGTTTCACTCTGTTTGTTTTCTGTTGTCTCTTCACTGTTCTGCCTGGTTTTACTCTGTTTTCTGATGTCTCTTCACTGTTCTGCCTGGTTTTACTCTGTTTGTTTTCTGTTGTCTCTTGGCTGCTCTGCCTGGTTTTACTCTGTTTGTTTTCTGTTGTCTCTTCACTGTTCTGCCTGGTTTTACTCTGTTTTCTGATGTCTCTTCACTGTTCTGCCTGGTTTTACTCTGTTTGTTTTCTGTTGTCTCTTGGCTGCTCTGCCTGGTTTTACTCTGTTTGTTTTCTGTTGTCTTTTCACTGCTCTGCCTGCTTTTACTCTTTGTTTTCTGTTGTCTCTTGGCTGTTCCGCGTGGTTTTACTCTGTCTGTTTTCTGTTGTCTGTTCACTGTTCTGCCTGGTTTTACCCTGTTTGTTTTCTGTTGTCTGTTCACTGTTCCGCCTGGTTTTACTCTGTTTGTTTTCTGTTGTCTTTTCTCTGTTCTGCCTGGTTTCACTCTGTTTGTTTTCTGTTGTCTCTTCACTGTTCTGCCTGGTTTTACTCTGTTTGTTTTCTGTTGTCTCTTGGCTGCTCTGCCTGGTTTTACTCTATTTGTTTTCTGTTGTCTCTTCACTGTTCTGCCTGGTTTTACTCTGTTTGTTTTCTGTTGTCTCTTGGCTGCTCTGCCTGGTTTTACTGTTTGTTTTCTGTTGTCTTTTCACTGCTCTGCCTGGTTTTATCCTGTTTGTTTTCTGTTGTCTTTTCACTGCTCTGCCTGGTTTTACCCTGTGAGTTGTCTCTTCACTGTTCTGCCTGGTTTTACCCTGTTTGTTTTCTGTTGTCTCTTCACTGTTCTGCCTGGTTTTACTCTGTCCCTTTTCTGTTATCTCTTGGACATTCTGCCTGGTTTTACTCTGTTTGTTTTCTGTTGTCTCTTGGCTGCTCTGCCTGGTTTCACTCTGTTTGTTTTCTGTTGTCTCTTCACTGTTCTGCCTGGTTTTACTCTGTTTGATTCTGTTGTCTCTTCACTGTTCTGCCTGGTTTCACTGTTTGTTTTCTGTTGTCTCTTGGCTGCTCTGCCTGGTTTTATTCTGTTTGTTTTCTGTTGTCTCTTCACTGTTCTGCCTGGTTTTACTGTTTTCTGTTGTCTCTTCACTGTTCTGCCTGGTTTTACTCTGTTTGTTTTCTGTTGTCTCTTGGCTGCTCTGCCTGGTTTTACTCTGTTTGTTTTCTGTTGTCTTTTCACTGCTCTGCCTGCTTTTACTCTTTGTTTTCTGTTGTCTCTTGGCTGTTCCGCGTGGTTTTACTCTGTCTGTTTTCTGTTGTCTCTTCACTGTTCTGCCTGGTTTTACCCTGTTTGTTTTCTGTTGTCTCTTGGCTGCTCTGCCTGGTTTTACTCTGTCTGTTTTCTGTTGTCTGTTCACTGTTCTGCCTGGTTTTACCCTGTTTGTTTTCTGTTGTCTGTTCACTGTTCCGCCTGGTTTTACTCTGTTTGTTTTCTGTTGTCTTTTCTCTGTTCTGCCTGGTTTCACTCTGTTTGTTTTCTGTTGTATCTTCACTGTTCTGCCTGGTTTTACTCTGTTTGTTTTCTGTTGTATCTTCACTGTTCTGCCTGGTTTTACTGTTTTCTGTTGTCTCTTCACTGTTCTGCCTGGTTTTACTCTGTTTGTTTTCTGTTGTCTCTTCACTGTTCTGCCTGGTTTTACTCTGTTTGTTTTCTGTTGTCTTTTCTCTGTTCTGCCTGGTTTCACTCTGTTTGTTTTCTGTTGTCTCTTCACTGTTCTGCCTGGTTTCACTCTGTTTGTTTTCTGTTGTATCTTCACTGTTCTGCCTGGTTTCACTCTGTTTGTTTTCTGTTGTATCTTCACTGTTCTGCCTGGTTTTACTCTGTTTGTTTTCTGTTGTCTCTTCACTGTTCTGCCTGGTTTTACTCTGTTTGTTTTCTGTTGTCTCTTGGCTGCTCTGCCTGGTTTCACTCTGTTTGTTTTCTGTTGTCTCTTCACTGTTCTGCCTGGTTTTACTCTGTTTGATTCTGTTGTCTCTTCACTGTTCTGCCTGGTTTCACTGTTTGTTTTCTGTTGTCTCTTGGCTGCTCTGCCTGGTTTTATTCTGTTTGTTTTCTGTTGTCTCTTCACTGTTCTGCCTGGTTTTACTGTTTTCTGTTGTCTCTTCACTGTTCTGCCTGGTTTTACTCTGTTTGTTTTCTGTTGTCTCTTGGCTGCTCTGCCTGGTTTTACTCTGTTTGTTTTCTGTTGTCTTTTCACTGCTCTGCCTGCTTTTACTCTTTGTTTTCTGTTGTCTCTTGGCTGTTCCGCGTGGTTTTACTCTGTCTGTTTTCTGTTGTCTGTTCACTGTTCTGCCTGGTTTTACCCTGTTTGTTTTCTGTTGTCTGTTCACTGTTCCGCCTGGTTTTACTCTGTTTGTTTTCTGTTGTCTTTTCTCTGTTCTGCCTGGTTTCACTCTGTTTGTTTTCTGTTGTATCTTCACTGTTCTGCCTGGTTTTACTCTGTTTGTTTTCTGTTGTCTCTTCACTGTTCTGCCTGGTTTTACTCTGTTTGTTTTCTGTTGTCTCTTCACTGTTCTGCCTGGTTTTACCCTCTTTGTTTTCTGTTGTCTCTTCACTACTCTGCCTGGTTTTACTCTGTTTGTTTTCTGTTGTCTTTTCACTGCTCTGCCTGGTTTTACCCTGTTTGTTTTCTGTTGTATCTTCACTGTTCTGCCTGGTTTCACTCTGTTTGTTTTCTGTTGTCTCTTCACTGTTCCGTCTGGTTTTACTCTGTTTGTTTTCTGTTGTCTCTTCACTGTTCTGCCTGGTTTCACTCTGTTTGTGTTCTGTTGTCTCTTCACTGTTCTGCCTGGTTTTACTCTGTTTGTTTTCTGTTGTCTCTTGGCTGCTCTGCCTGGTTTTACTGTTTGTTTTCTGTTGTCTTTTCACTGCTCTGCCTGGTTTTACTCTGTTTGTTTTCTGTTGTCTCTTGGCTGTTCTGCCTGGTTTTACTCTGTTTGTTTTCTGTTGTCTCTTCACTGTTCTGCCTGGTTTTATCCTGTTTGTTTTCTTTTGTCTTTTCACTGCTCTGTCTGGTTTTACCCTGTTAGTTGTCTCTTCACTGTTCTGCCTGGTTTTACCCTGTTTGTTTTCTGTTGTCTCTTCACTGTTCTGCCTGGTTTTACTCTGTCCCTTTTCTGTTATCTCTTGGACATTCTGCCTGGTTTTAATCTGTTTGTTATCTGTTGTCTCTTGGCTGCTCTGCCTGGTTTCACTCTGTTTGTTTTCTGTTGTCTCTTCACTGTTCTGCCTGGTTTTACTCTGTTTTCTGATGTCTCTTCACTGTTCTGCCTGGTTTTACTCTGTTTGTTTTCTGTTGTCTCTTGGCTGCTCTGCCTGGTTTTACTCTGTTTGTTTTCTGTTGTCTCTTCACTGTTCTGCCTGGTTTTACTCTGTTTTCTGATGTCTCTTCACTGTTCTGCCTGGTTTTACTCTGTTTGTTTTCTGTTGTCTCTTGGCTGCTCTGCCTGGTTTTACTCTGTTTGTTTTCTGTTGTCTTTTCACTGCTCTGCCTGCTTTTACTCTTTGTTTTCTGTTGTCTCTTGGCTGTTCCGCGTGGTTTTACTCTGTCTGTTTTCTGTTGTCTGTTCACTGTTCTGCCTGGTTTTACCCTGTTTGTTTTCTGTTGTCTGTTCACTGTTCCGCCTGGTTTTACTCTGTTTGTTTTCTGTTGTCTTTTCTCTGTTCTGCCTGGTTTCACTCTGTTTGTTTTCTGTTGTCTCTTCACTGTTCTGCCTGGTTTTACTCTGTTTGTTTTCTGTTGTCTCTTGGCTGCTCTGCCTGGTTTTACTCTGTTTGTTTTCTGTTGTCTCTTCACTGTTCTGCCTGGTTTTACCCTCTTTGTTTTCTGTTGTCTCTTCACTGCTCTGCCTGGTTTTACTCTGTTTGTTTTCTGTTGTCTTTTCACTGCTCTGCCTGGTTTTACCCTGTTTGTTTTCTGTTGTCTCTTCACTGTACTGCCTGGTTTCACTCTGTTCGTTTTCTGTTGTCTCTTCGCTGTTCCGCCTGGTTTTACTCTGTCTGTTTTCTGTTGTCTGTTCACTGTTCTGCCTGGTTTTACCCTGTTTGTTTTCTGTTGTCTTTTCTCTGTTCTGCCTGGTTTCACTCTGTTTGTTTTCTGTTGTCTCTTCACTGTTCCGTCTGGTTTTACTCTGTTTGTTTTCTGTTGTCTCTTCACTGTTCTGCCTGGTTTCACTCTGTTTGTGTTCTGTTGTCTCTTCACTGTTCTGCCTGGTTTGACTCTGTTTGTTTTCTGTTGTCTCTTGGCTGCTCTGCCTGGTTTTACTGTTTGTTTTCTGTTGTCTTTTCACTGCTCTGCCTGGTTTTACTCTGTTTGTTTTCTGTTGTCTCTTGGCTGTTCTGCCTGGTTTTACTCTGTTTGTTTTCTGTTGTCTCTTCACTGTTCTGCCTGGTTTTATCCTGTTTGTTTTCTTTTGTCTTTTCACTGCTCTGTCTGGTTTTACCCTGTTAGTTGTCTCTTCACTGTTCTGCCTGGTTTTACCCTCTTTGTTTTCTGTTGTCACTTCACTGCTCTGCCTGGTTTCACTCTGTTTGTGGTCTGTTGTCTCTTCACTGTTCTGCCTGGTTTTACTCTGTTTGTTTTCTGTTGTCTCTTCACTGTTCTGCCTGGTTTTACCCTGTTTGTTTTCTGTTGTCTCTTCACTGTTCTGCCTGGTTTTACTCTGTTTTCTGTTGTCTCTTCACTGTTCTGCCTGGTTTTACTCTGTTTGTGTTCTGTTGTCTCTTGGCTGCTCTGCCTGGTTTCACTCTGTTTGTTTTCTGTTGTCTCTTGGCTGCTCTGCCTGGTTTCACTCTGTTTGTTTTCTGTTGTCTCTTCACTGCTCTGCCTGGTTTTACTCTGTTTGTTTTCTGTTGTCTCTTCACTGTTCTGCCTGGTTTTACTCTGTTTTCTGTTGTCTTTTCACTGCTCTGCCTGGTTTTACCCTGTTTGTTTTCTGTTGTCTCTTCACTGCTCTGCCTGGTTTTACTCTGTTTGTTTTCTGTTGTCTTTTCACTGCTCTGTCTGGTTTTACCCTCTTTGTTTTCTGTTGTCTCTTCACTACTCTGCCTGGTTTTACTCTGTTTGTTTTCTGTTGTCTCTTCACTGTTCTGCCTGGTTTTACTCTGTTCCTTTTCTGTTATCTCTTGGATATTCTGCCTGGTTTTACTCTGTTTGTTTTCTGTTGTCTCTTCACTGTTCTGCCTGGTTTCCCTGTTTGTTTTCTGTTGTCTCTTCACTGTTCTGCCTGGTTTTACCCTGTTTGTTTTCTGTTGTCTCTTCACTGTTCCGCCTGGTTTCACTCTGTGTTCTGTTGTCTCTTCACTGTTCTGCCTGGTTTCACTCTGTTTGTGTTCTGTTGTCTCTTGGCTGCTCTGCCTGGTTTTACTCTGTTTTCTGTTGACTCTTCACTGTTCTGCCTGGTTTTACCCTCTGTTTTCTGTTGTCTTTTCTCTGTTCTGCCTGGTTTCACTCTGTTTGTGGTCTGTTGTCTCTTCACTGTTCTGCCTGGTTTTACTCTGTTTGTTTTCTGTTGTCTCTTCACTGTTCTGCCTGGTTTTACCCTGTTTGTTTTCTGTTGTCTCTTCACTGTTCTGCCTGGTTTTACTCTGTTTTCTGTTGTCTCTTCACTGTTCTGCCTGGTTTTACTCTGTTTGTGTTCTGTTGTCTCTTGGCTGCTCTGCCTGGTTTTACTCTGTGTGTTTTCTGTTGTCTCTTGGCTGTTCCGCCTGGTATCACTCTGTTTGTTTTCTGTTGTCTCTTGGCTGTTCTGCCTGGTTTTACTCTGTTTGTGTTCTGTTGTCTCTTCACTGTTCAGCCTGGTTTTACTCTGTTTTATGTTGTCTCTTCACTGTTCCGCCTGGTTTTACTCTGTTTGTTTTCTGTTGTCTCTTCACTGTTCTGCCTGGTTTTACTCTGTTTTCTGTTGTCTGTTCACTGCTCTGCCTGGTTTTACTCTGTTTTCTGTTGTCTCTTCACTGCTCTGCCTGGTTTTACTCTGTTTGTTTTCTGTTGTCTTTTCACTGCTCTGCCTGGTTTTACCTTGTTTGTTTTCTGTTGTCTCTTCACTGTTCTGCCTGGTTTTACTCTGTTTGTTTTCTGTTGTCTTTTCACTGCTCTGCCTGGTTTTACCCTGTTTGTTTTCTGTTGTCTCTTCACTGCTCTGCCTGGTTTTACTCTGTTTGTTTTCTGTTGTCTTTTCACTGCTCTGTCTGGTTTTACCCTATTAGTTGTCTCTTCACTGTTCTGCCTGGTTTTACTCTGTTTGTTTTCTGTTGACTCTTCACTGTTCTGCCTGGTTTTATCCTGTTTGTTTTCTGTTGTCTCTTCACTGTTCTGCCTGGTTTTACTCTGTTCCTTTTCTGTTATCTCTTGGATATTCTGCCTGGTTTTACTCTGTTTGTTTTCTGTTGTCTCTTCACTGTTCTGCCTGGTTTCCCTGTTTGTTTTCTGTTGTCTCTTCACTGTTCTGCCTGGTTTTACCCTGTTTGTTTTCTGTTGTCTCTTCACTGTTCCGCCTGGTTTCACTCTGTGTTCTGTTGTCTCTTCACTGTTCTGCCTGGTTTCACTCTGTTTGTGTTCTGTTGTCTCTTGGCTGCTCTGCCTGGTTTTACTCTGTTTTCTGTTGACTCTTCACTGTTCTGCCTGGTTTTACCCTCTGTTTTCTGTTGTCTTTTCTCTGTTCTGCCTGGTTTCACTCTGTTTGTGGTCTGTTGTCTCTTCACTGTTCTGCCTGGTTTTACTCTGTTTGTTTTCTGTTGTCTCTTCACTGTTCTGCCTGGTTTTACCCTGTTTGTTTTCTGTTGTCTCTTCACTGTTCTGCCTGGTTTTACTCTGTTTTCTGTTGTCTCTTCACTGTTCTGCCTGGTTTTACTCTGTTTGTGTTCTGTTGTCTCTTGGCTGCTCTGCCTGGTTTTACTCTGTGTGTTTTCTGTTGTCTCTTGGCTGCTCTGCCTGGTTTTACTCTGTTTGTTTTCTGTTGTCTCTTGGCTGTTCTGCCTGGTTTTACTCTGTTTGTGTTCTGTTGTCTCTTCACTGTTCAGCCTGGTTTTACTCTGTTTTATGTTGTCTCTTCACTGTTCCGCCTGGTTTTACTCTGTTTGTTTTCTGTTGTCTCTTCACTGTTCTGCCTGGTTTTACTCTGTTTTCTGTTGTCTGTTCACTGCTCTGCCTGGTTTTACTCTGTTTTCTGTTGTCTCTTCACTGCTCTGCCTGGTTTTACTCTGTTTGTTTTCTGTTGTCTTTTCACTGCTCTGCCTGGTTTTACCTTGTTTGTTTTCTGTTGTCTCTTCACTGTTCTGCCTGGTTTTACTCTGTTTGTTTTCTGTTGTCTTTTCACTGCTCTGCCTGGTTTTACCCTGTTTGTTTTCTGTTGTCTCTTCACTGCTCTGCCTGGTTTTACTCTGTTTGTTTTCTGTTGTCTTTTCACTGCTCTGCCTGGTTTTACTCTGTTTGTTTTCTGTTGTCTCTTCACTGCTCTGCCTGGTTTTACTCTGTTTGTTTTCTGTTGTCTTTTCACTGCTCTGTCTGGTTTTACCCTATTAGTTGTCTCTTCACTGTTCTGCCTGGTTTTACTCTGTTTTCTGTTGACTCTTCACTGTTCTGCCTGGTTTTATCCTGTTTGTTTTCTGTTGTCTCTTCACTGTTCTGCCTGGTTTTACTCTGTTCCTTTTCTGTTATCTCTTGGATATTCTGCCTGGTTTTACTCTGTTTGTTTTCTGTTGTCTCTTCACTGTTCTGCCTGGTTTCCCTGTTTGTTTTCTGTTGTCTCTTCACTGTTCTGCCTGGTTTTACCCTCTTTGTTTTCTGTTGTCTCTTCACTTTTCCGCCTGGTTTCACTCTGTGTTCTGTTGTCTCTTCACTGTTCTGCCTGGTTTCACTCTGTTTGTGTTCTGTTGTCTCTTGGCTGCTCTGCCTGGTTTTACTCTGTTTTCTGTTGACTCTTCACTGTTCTGCCTGGTTTTACCCTCTGTTTTCTGTTGTCTTTTCTCTGTTCTGCCTGGTTTCACTCTGTTTGTTTTCTGTTGTCTCTTCACTGTTCTGCCTGGTTTTACCCTCTTTGTTTTCTGTTGTCACTTCACTGCTCTGCCTGGTTTTACTCTGTTTTCTGTTGTCTTTTCACTGCTCTGCCTGGTTTTACCCTGTTTGTTTTCTGTTGTCTCTTCACTGTTCTGCCTGGTTTCACTCTGTTTGTTTTCTGTTGTCTCTTCAATGTGCCGCCTGGTTTTACTCTGTTTTCTGTTGTCTCTTCACTGTTCTGCCTGGTTTCACTCTGTTTGTGTTCTGTTGTCTCTTCACTGTTCTGCCTGGTTTTACTCTGTTTGTTTTCTGTTGTCTTTTCACTGCTCTGCCTGGTTTGACTCTGTTTTCTGTTGTCTCTTCACTGTTCTGCCTGGTTTTACTCTGTTTGTTTTCTGTTGTCTCTTCACTGTTCTGCCTGGTTTTACTCTGTTTGTTTTCTGTTGTCTCTTCACTGTTCTGCCTGGTTTCACTGTTTGTTTTCTGTTGTCTCTTGGCTGCTCTGCCTGGTTTCACTCTGTTTGTTTTCTGTTGTCTCTTCACTGCTCTGCCTGGTTTTACTCTGTTTGTTTTCTGTTGTCTCTTCGCTAATCTGCCTGGTTTTACTCTGTTTGTGTTCCGTTGTCTCTTCACTGTTCTGCCTGGATTTACTCTGTTTGCTGTTGTCTCTTCACTGTTCTGCCTGGTTTTTCCCCTGATGTGTTTCTACTGATGTGTTTCTACTGACCTGTTTCTACTGATGTTTTCTACTGACCTGTTTCCATTGATGTGTTTCTACTGACCTGTTTCTACTGATGTGTTTCTACTGACCTGTTTCTACTGATGTGTTTCCACTGATGTGTTTCTACTGACCTGTTTCCACTGATGTGTTTCTACCTACCTGTTTCTACTGATGTGTTTCTACTGACCTGTTTCTACTGATGTGTTTCTACTGACCTGTTTCTACTGATGTGTTTCTACTGATGTGTTTCCACTTATGTGTTTCTACTGACCTGTTTCTACTGATGTGTTTCCACTGATGTGTTTCTACTGACCTGTTTCTACTGACCTGTTTCCACTGATGTGTTTCTACTGACCTGTTTCTACGGATGTGTTTCCACTGATGTGTTTCTACTGACTTGTTTCTACTGATGTGTTTCCACTGATGTGTTTCTACTGACCTGTTTCTACTGATGTGTTTCTACTGACCTGTTTCCACTGATGTGTTTCCACTGATGTGTTTCTACTGATGTGTTTCTACTGACCTGTTTCTACCGATGTGTTTCCACTGATGTGTTTCTACTGACCTGTTTCTACTAATGTTTTTCCACTGATCTGTTTCTACTGATGTGTTTCTACTGGTGTGTTTCCACTGATGTGTTTCTACTGATCTGTGTCAGGGTCAAGTAGAAACCAGAATGAACACAGGCTTTAATTTGTGATCCGCCTTTTGGTTTGTGAATATCTTCATGGGGTGAAAGGTCAACAGTGAACCGGATGTTTTTCCACTCACAAGGTTAAGTGATGAAACCCGACTCACCATGAAGGTCTTCGCTTCGTGGGGGTGGCTCGTGGGGGTGGGCGGGGCCATGTGGAGGAAGGTGCTGCCTGTGGGCGGAGTCTGTCTGGCTGTGGTTGTTGTGGGTGGAGTCATTGGGCAAACTGATGGATGCATAGTGGTCGTTCTGCTCCTGGTCCAGATCACTACGCTGGTACTGTAATCCTACACACACGCACACACGCACACACGCACACACGCACAGCATCCTTAGATTGTTACGGTGTCAAGTGTGTGTGTGTGTGTGTGTGTACACGTGTGTGTGTGTGTGTGTACACGTGTGTGTGTGTGTGTGTACACGTGTGTGTGTGTGTGTGTGTGTACACGTGTGTGTGTGTGTGTGTGTGTGTACACGTGTGTGTGTACACATGGATGGGTGATTCTGTACAGGTGAGTAAAAGATATGTACCTGAGGGGTGGAGCTTAGAACCTTTCTGTTCATATCTACCTATCAGAGAAGAGTTTGCAGAATCAGACACCTGACTACCGGGAACTATGAGAGAGAGAGAGAGAGAGAGAGAGAGAGAGAGAGGGAGAGAGAGAGACAGAGAGAGAGACAGAGAGATAGAGAGAGACAGAGAGACAGAGAGAGAGACAGAGAGACAGAGAGAGAGACAGAGAGAGAGACAGAGAGATAGAGAGAGACAGAGAGATAGAGAGAGACAGAGAGAGAGACAGAGAGACAGAGAGAGAGAGAGAGACAGAGAGATAGAAACAGAGAGAGAGATAGAAACAGAGAGAGAGACAGAGAGAGAGACAGAGAGATAGAGAGAGACAGAGAGATAGAGAGAGACAGAGAGAGAGACAGAGAGAGAGACAGAGAGACAGAGAGAGAGACAGAGAGAGAGACAGAGAGATAGAGAGAGACAGAGAGATAGAGAGAGACAGAGAGAGAGACAGAGAGACAGAGAGAGAGAGAGAGACAGAGAGATAGAAACAGAGAGAGAGATAGAAACAGAGAGAGAGACAGAGAGAGAGACAGAGAGATAGAGAGAGACAGAGAGATAGAGAGAGACAGAGAGAGAGACAGAGAGAGAGAGAGAGACAGAGAGAGACAGAGAGAGAGAGAGAAATTTTGATTTTCAAAAGGTACATTTATTCCAAATACGCTACAATCCAACAGTCCAACAGTTTACACCCAAACACAATTATCTCTTTATAATCCAGTCATACAAAAACCAGTTTCAGGGAAAAACAAAAAACACTGAGTAGTCTAAACAAGTATTTGTAAAAAACACAATTTCAAAATAAAATAGCCTAACATAACAAACACAAAATCACCTCAGGGGGTTTGCAGCAACACAACATCCTGTCCTTAGACCCCCGCATTGAATGAGGGACAACTCCATAAAAAACCCTTTAACAGGGAGAAACAGTAGGAAGAAGCCTCAGGGAGAGCAACAGAGGAGGGATCCCTCTCCCAAGACGCACAACGTGCAATGGATGTTGTGTTTACACAATGTACATAACAAATAAAATAAGAAGAAGACCAAATCTTCACCAACTCCCACTAAGCACACTACCAGCCCAAGTTCTGGGGGGGGGGGGGTGAACGCTTTGCTCCCTTGTTGGAGGCCCCCATCATCCTCAGCTCTCCTTTAGACAGTTTTTACTTCTTAGCTGTCAAAAAAGGTCTCTTGTGTGGCATGTAGACCTCATGGAGACCTCGTGGAGACCTCGTGGAGACCTCGTGGAGACCTCACGGAGACCTCCTGGAGACCTCATGGAGACCTCGTGGAGACCTCATGGAGACCTCATGGAGACCTCATGTTGAGCAGCTGAGCTACGGCCTCGGTGTTGTTGAGTCCCAATCCTGCTGCAGCCACTATGCACTGTGGGGTGATGGTCGTGGAGGAAAACAGTTTCTGGGAAATCCTGGAAGGCACCAGTCGTAGACCACCAGCCTGGTTCCATGTATCAGTGGCTCCTCCAGTGGCAGTAGGAGGAGGAGCGCCCGGTGCAACACCCTCATCAACCAGACTGGTCTTCCACCTCATCAACAACAGTGACCAGGACGGGACATGACTTGTGTTATACTGCCTCTGACTCTTCATGCTGTCACTCTTGTTTGATTTTCAGAAGTATTTAGCGTGTTCACTGTTCTGCCTGGTTTCACTCTGTTTGTTTTCTGTTGTCTCTTCACTGCTCTGCCTGGTTTTACCCTGTTTGTTTTCTGTTGTCTCTTCACTGTTCTGCCTGGTTTTACCCTGTTTGTTTTCTGTTGTCTCTTCACTGTTCTGCCTGGTTTTACTCTGTCCCTTTTCTGTTGTCTCTTCACTGTTCTGCCTGGTTTTACCCTGTTTGTTTTCTGTTGTCTCTTCACTGTTCTGCCTGGTTTCACTGTTTGTTTTCTGTTGTCTCTTGGCTGCTCTGCCTGGTTTCACTCTGTTTGTTTTCTGTTGTCTCTTCAGTGTTCTGCCTGGTTTTACTCTGTTTGTTTTCTGTTCTCTCTTCACTGTTCTGCCTGGTTTTACTCTGTTTTCTGTTGTCTTTTCTCTGTTCTGCCTGGTTTCACTCTGTTTGTTTTCTGTTGTCTCTTCACTGTTCTGCCTGGTTTCACTGTTTGTTTTCTGTTGTCTCTTGGCTGCTCTGCCTGGTTTTACTCTATTTGTTTTCTGTTGTCTCTTGGCTGCTCTGCCTGGTTTTACTCTGCTTGTTTTCTGTTGTCTCTTCACTGCTCTGCCTGGTTTTACTCTGCTTGTTTTCTGTTGTCTCTTCACTGTTCTGCCTGGTTTTACACTGTTTATTTTCTGTTGTCTCTTCACTGTTCTGCCTGGTTTCACTGTTTGTTTTCTGTTGTCTCTTGGCTGCTCTGCCTGGTTTCACTCTGTTTGTTTTCTGTTGTCTCTTCAGTGTTCTGCCTGGTTTTACTCTGTTTGTTTTCTGTTGTCTCTTGGCTGCTCTGCCTGGTTTTACTCTGTTTTCTGTTGTCTCTTCACTGCTCTGCCTGGTTTTACACTGTTTATTTTCTGTTGTCTCTTCACTGTTCTGCCTGGTTTCACTGTTTGTTTTCTGTTGTCTCTTCACTGCTCTGCCTGGTTTTACTCCGCTTGTTTTCTGTTGTCTCTTCACCGCTCTGCCTGGTTTTACTCTGCTTGTTTTCTGTTGTCTCTTGGCTGTTCTGCCTGGTTTTACTCTGCTTGTTTTCTGTTGTCTCTTGGCTGTTCTGCCTGGTTTTACTCTGCTTGTTTTCTGTTGTCTCTTGGCTGTTCTGCCTGGTTTCACTCTGTTTGTTTTCTGTTGTCTCTTCACTGCTCTGCCTGGTTTTACTCTGTTTGTTTTCTGTTGTCTCTTGGCTGCTCTGCCTGGTTTTACTCTGCTTGTTTTCTGTTGTCTCTTCACTGCTCTGCCTGTTTGTTTTCTGTTGTCTCTTGGCTGTTCTGCCTGGTTTTACTCTGCTTGTTTTCTGTTGTCTCTTCACTGTTCTGCCTGGTTTTACTCTGTTTTCTGTTGACTCTTCACTGTTCTGCCTGGTTTTACCCTCTTTGTTTTCTGTTGTCACTTCACTGCTCTGCCTGGTTTTACTCTGTTTGTTTTCTGTTGTCTCTTGGCTGCTCTGCCTGGTTTTACTCTGCTTGTTTTCTGTTGTCTCTTCACTGTTCTGCCTGGTTTTACTCTGTTTTCTGTTGTCTCTTCACGGTTCTGCCTGGTTTTACTCTGTTTGTTTTCTGTTGTCTCTTGGCTGTTCTGCCTGGTTTTACTCTGTTTGTTTTCTGTTGTCTCTTGGCTGTTCTGCCTGGTTTTACTCTGTTTTCTGTTGTCTCTTGGCTGTTCTGCCTGGTTTTACTCTGTTTTCTGTTGTCTCTTCACTGCTCTGCCTGGTTTTACTCCGCTTGTTTTCTGTTGTCTCTTCACCGCTCTGCCTGGTTTTACTCTGCTTGTTTTCTGTTGTCTCTTGGCTGCTCTGCCTGGTTTTACTCAGCTTGTTTTCTGTTGTCTCTTGGCTGTTCTGCCTGGTTTTACTCTGCTTGTTTTCTGTTGTCTCTTGGCTGCTCTGCCTGGTTTCACTCTGTTTGTTTTCTGTTGTCTCTTCACTGCTCTGCCTGGTTTTACTCTGTTTGTTTTCTGTTGTCTCTTGGCTGCTCTGCCTGGTTTTACTCTGTTTTCTGTTGTCTCTTTACTGCTCTGCCTGGTTTTACTCTGCTTGTTTTCTGTTGTCTCTTCACTGCTCTGCCTGTTTGTTTTCTGTTGTCTCTTGGCTGTTCTGCCTGGTTTTACTCTGCTTGTTTTCTGTTGTCTCTTGGCTGTTCTGCCTGGTTTTACTCTGCTTGTTTTCTGTTGTCTCTTCACTGTTCTGCCTGGTTTTACTCTGCTTGTTTTCTGTTGTCTCTTCACTGTTCTGCCTGGTTTTACTCTGTTTTCTGTTGTCTCTTCACTGTTCTGCCTGGTTTTACTCTGTTTTCTGTTGTCTCTTTACTGCTCTGCCTGGTTTTACTCTGCTTGTTTTCTGTTGTCTCTTCACTGCTCTGCCTGTTTGTTTTCTGTTGTCTCTTGGCTGTTCTGCCTGGTTTTACTCTGCTTGTTTTCTGTTGTCTCTTGGCTGTTCTGCCTGGTTTTACTCTGCTTGTTTTCTGTTGTCTCTTCACTGTTCTGCCTGGTTTTACTCTGTTTTCTGTTGTCTCTTCACTGCTCTGCCTGGTTTTACTCTGTTTTCTGTTGTCTCTTCACTGCTCTGCTTGGTTTTACTCCGCTTGTTTTCTGTTGTCTCTTCACCGCTCTGCCTGGTTCTACTCCGCTTGTTTTCTGTTGTCTCTTGGCTGCTCTGCCTGGTTTTACTCTGTTTGTTTTCTGTTGTCTCTTGGCTGTTCTGCCTGGTTTTACTCTGCTTGTTTTCTGTTGTCTCTTGGCTGTTCTGCCTGGTTTTACTCTGCTTGTTTTCTGTTGTCTCTTGGCTTTTCTGCCTGGTTTCACTCTGTTTGTTTTCTGTTGTCTCTTCACTGCTCTGCCTGGTTTTACTCTGTTTGTTTTCTGTTGTCTCTTGGCTGCTCTGCCTGGTTTTACTCTGTTTTCTGTTGTCTCTATACTGCTCTGCCTGGTTTTACTCTGCTTGTTTTCTGTTGTCTCTTCACTGCTCTGCCTGTTTGTTTTCTGTTGTCTCTTGGCTGCTCTGCCTGGTTTTACTCTGTTTGTTTTCTGTTGTCTCTTGGCTGCTCTGCCTGGTTTTACTCTGCTTGTTTTCTGTTGTCTCTTCACTGTTCTGCCTGGTTTTACTCTGTTTGTTTTCTGTTGTCTCTTCACTGTTCTGCCTGGTTTTACTCTGCTTGTTTTCTGTTGTCTCTTCACTGCTCTGCCTGTTTGTTTTCTGTTGTCTCTTGGCTGTTCTGCCTGGTTTTACTCTGTTTGTTTTCTGTTGTCTCTTGGCTGTTCTGCCTGGTTTTACTCTGCTTGTTTTCTGTTGTCTCTTCACTGTTCTGCCTGGTTTTACTCTGCTTGTTTTCTGTTGTCTCTTCACTGCTCTGCCTGTTTGTTTTCTGTTGTCTCTTGGCTGTTCTGCCTGGTTTTACTCTGTTTGTTTTCTGTTGTCTCTTGGCTGCTCTGCCTGGTTTCACTCTGTTTGTTTTCTGTTGTCTCTTCACTGCTCTGCCTGGTTTTACTCTGTTTGTTTTCTGTTGTCTCTTGGCTGCTCTGCCTGGTTTTACTCTGTTTTCTGTTGTCTCTTTACTGCTCTGCCTGGTTTTACTCTGCTTGTTTTCTGTTGTCTCTTCACTGCTCTGCCTGTTTGTTTTCTGTTGTCTCTTGGCTGTTCTGCCTGGTTTTACTCTGCTTGTTTTCTGTTGTCTCTTGGCTGTTCTGCCTGGTTTTACTCTGCTTGTTTTCTGTTGTCTCTTCACTGTTCTGCCTGGTTTTACTCTGCTTGTTTTCTGTTGTCTCTTCACTGTTCTGCCTGGTTTTACTCTGTTTTCTGTTGTCTCTTCACTGTTCTGCCTGGTTTTACTCTGTTTTCTGTTGTCTCTTTACTGCTCTGCCTGGTTTTACTCTGCTTGTTTTCTGTTGTCTCTTCACTGTTCTGCCTGTTTGTTTTCTGTTGTCTCTTGGCTGTTCTGCCTGGTTTTACTCTGCTTGTTTTCTGTTGTCTCTTGGCTGTTCTGCCTGGTTTTACTCTGCTTGTTTTCTGTTGTCTCTTCACTGTTCTGCCTGGTTTTACTCTGTTTTCTGTTGTCTCTTCACTGCTCTGCCTGGTTTTACTCTGTTTTCTGTTGTCTCTTCACTGCTCTGCTTGGTTTTACTCCGCTTGTTTTCTGTTGTCTCTTGGCTGCTCTGCCTGGTTTTACTCTGTTTGTTTTCTGTTGTCTCTTGGCTGTTCTGCCTGGTTTTACTCTGCTTGTTTTCTGTTGTCTCTTGGCTGTTCTGCCTGGTTTTACTCTGCTTGTTTTCTGTTGTCTCTTGGCTTTTCTGCCTGGTTTCACTCTGTTTGTTTTCTGTTGTCTCTTCACTGCTCTGCCTGGTTTTACTCTGTTTGTTTTCTGTTGTCTCTTGGCTGCTCTGCCTGGTTTTACTCTGTTTTCTGTTGTCTCTTTACTGCTCTGCCTGGTTTTACTCTGCTTGTTTTCTGTTGTCTCTTCACTGCTCTGCCTGTTTGTTTTCTGTTGTCTCTTGGCTGTTCTGCCTGGTTTTACTCTGTTTGTTTTCTGTTGTCTCTTGGCTGTTCTGCCTGGTTTCACTCTGTTTGTTTTCTGTTGTCTCTTCAGTGTTCTGCCTGGTTTTACTCTGTTTGTTTTCTGTTGTCTCTTGGCTGCTCTGCCTGGTTTTACTCTGCTTGTTTTCTGTTGTCTCTTCACTGTTCTGCCTGGTTTTACTCTGTTTGTTTTCTGTTGTCTCTTCACTGTTCTGCCTGGTTTTACTCTGCTTGTTTTCTGTTGTCTCTTCACTGCTCTGCCTGTTTGTTTTCTGTTGTCTCTTGGCTGTTCTGCCTGGTTTTACTCTGTTTTCTGTTGTCTCTTCACTGTTCTGCCTGGTTTTACTCTGTTTTCTGTTGTCTCTTTACTGCTCTGCCTGGTTTTACTCTGCTTGTTTTCTGTTGTCTCTTCACTGCTCTGCCTGTTTGTTTTCTGTTGTCTCTTGGCTGTTCTGCCTGGTTTTACTCTGCTTGTTTTCTGTTGTCTCTTGGCTGTTCTGCCTGGTTTTACTCTGCTTGTTTTCTGTTGTCTCTTCACTGTTCTGCCTGGTTTTACTCTGCTTGTTTTCTGTTGTCTCTTCACTGCTCTGCCTGTTTGTTTTCTGTTGTCTCTTGGCTGTTCTGCCTGGTTTTACTCTGTTTTCTGTTGTCTCTTGGCTGTTCTGCCTGGTTTCACTCTGTTTGTTTTCTGTTGTCTCTTCACTGTTCTGCCTGGTTTTACTCTGTTTTCTGTTGTCTCTTCACTGTTCTGCCTGGTTTTACTCTGCTTGTTTTCTGTTGTCTCTTCACTGTTCTGCCTGGTTTTACTCTGTTTTCTGTTGTCTCTTCACTGTTCTGCCTGGTTTTACTCTGTTTTCTGTTGTCTCTTTACTGCTCTGCCTGGTTTTACTCTGCTTGTTTTCTGTTGTCTCTTCACTGCTCTGCCTGTTTGTTTTCTGTTGTCTCTTGGCTGTTCTGCCTGGTTTTACTCTGCTTGTTTTCTGTTGTCTCTTGGCTGTTCTGCCTGGTTTTACTCTGCTTGTTTTCTGTTGTCTCTTCACTGTTCTGCCTGGTTTTACTCTGCTTGTTTTCTGTTGTCTCTTCACTGTTCTGCCTGGTTTTACTCTGTTTTCTGTTGTCTCTTCACTGCTCTGCCTGGTTTTACTCTGTTTTCTGTTGTCTCTTCACTGCTCTGCTTGGTTTTACTCCGCTTGTTTTCTGTTGTCTCTTCACCGCTCTGCCTGGTTCTACTCTGCTTGTTTTCTGTTGTCTCTTGGCTGCTCTGCCTGGTTTTACTCTGTTTGTTTTCTGTTGTCTCTTGGCTGTTCTGCCTGGTTTTACTCTGCTTGTTTTCTGTTGTCTCTTGGCTGTTCTGCCTGGTTTTACTCTGCTTGTTTTCTGTTGTCTCTTGGCTTTTCTGCCTGGTTTCACTCTGTTTGTTTTCTGTTGTCTCTTCACTGCTCTGCCTGGTTTTACTCTGTTTGTTTTCTGTTGTCTCTTGGCTGCTCTGCCTGGTTTTACTCTGTTTTCTGTTGTCTCTATACTGCTCTGCCTGGTTTTACTCTGCTTGTTTTCTGTTGTCTCTTCACTGCTCTGCCTGTTTGTTTTCTGTTGTCTCTTGGCTGCTCTGCCTGGTTTTACTCTGTTTGTTTTCTGTTGTCTCTTGGCTGCTCTGCCTGGTTTTACTCTGCTTGTTTTCTGTTGTCTCTTCACTGTTCTGCCTGGTTTTACTCTGTTTGTTTTCTGTTGTCTCTTCACTGTTCTGCCTGGTTTTACTCTGCTTGTTTTCTGTTGTCTCTTCACTGCTCTGCCTGTTTGTTTTCTGTTGTCTCTTGGCTGTTCTGCCTGGTTTTACTCTGTTTGTTTTCTGTTGTCTCTTGGCTGTTCTGCCTGGTTTTACTCTGCTTGTTTTCTGTTGTCTCTTCACTGTTCTGCCTGGTTTTACTCTGCTTGTTTTCTGTTGTCTCTTCACTGCTCTGCCTGTTTGTTTTCTGTTGTCTCTTGGCTGTTCTGCCTGGTTTTACTCTGTTTGTTTTCTGTTGTCTCTTGGCTGCTCTGCCTGGTTTCACTCTGTTTGTTTTCTGTTGTCTCTTCACTGCTCTGCCTGGTTTTACTCTGTTTGTTTTCTGTTGTCTCTTGGCTGCTCTGCCTGGTTTTACTCTGTTTTCTGTTGTCTCTTTACTGCTCTGCCTGGTTTTACTCTGCTTGTTTTCTGTTGTCTCTTCACTGCTCTGCCTGTTTGTTTTCTGTTGTCTCTTGGCTGTTCTGCCTGGTTTTACTCTGCTTGTTTTCTGTTGTCTCTTGGCTGTTCTGCCTGGTTTTACTCTGCTTGTTTTCTGTTGTCTCTTCACTGTTCTGCCTGGTTTTACTCTGCTTGTTTTCTGTTGTCTCTTCACTGTTCTGCCTGGTTTTACTCTGTTTTCTGTTGTCTCTTCACTGTTCTGCCTGGTTTTACTCTGTTTTCTGTTGTCTCTTTACTGCTCTGCCTGGTTTTACTCTGCTTGTTTTCTGTTGTCTCTTCACTGTTCTGCCTGTTTGTTTTCTGTTGTCTCTTGGCTGTTCTGCCTGGTTTTACTCTGCTTGTTTTCTGTTGTCTCTTGGCTGTTCTGCCTGGTTTTACTCTGCTTGTTTTCTGTTGTCTCTTCACTGTTCTGCCTGGTTTTACTCTGTTTTCTGTTGTCTCTTCACTGCTCTGCCTGGTTTTACTCTGTTTTCTGTTGTCTCTTCACTGCTCTGCTTGGTTTTACTCCGCTTGTTTTCTGTTGTCTCTTGGCTGCTCTGCCTGGTTTTACTCTGTTTGTTTTCTGTTGTCTCTTGGCTGTTCTGCCTGGTTTTACTCTGCTTGTTTTCTGTTGTCTCTTGGCTGTTCTGCCTGGTTTTACTCTGCTTGTTTTCTGTTGTCTCTTGGCTTTTCTGCCTGGTTTCACTCTGTTTGTTTTCTGTTGTCTCTTCACTGCTCTGCCTGGTTTTACTCTGTTTGTTTTCTGTTGTCTCTTGGCTGCTCTGCCTGGTTTTACTCTGTTTTCTGTTGTCTCTTTACTGCTCTGCCTGGTTTTACTCTGCTTGTTTTCTGTTGTCTCTTCACTGCTCTGCCTGTTTGTTTTCTGTTGTCTCTTGGCTGTTCTGCCTGGTTTTACTCTGTTTGTTTTCTGTTGTCTCTTGGCTGTTCTGCCTGGTTTCACTCTGTTTGTTTTCTGTTGTCTCTTCAGTGTTCTGCCTGGTTTTACTCTGTTTGTTTTCTGTTGTCTCTTGGCTGCTCTGCCTGGTTTTACTCTGCTTGTTTTCTGTTGTCTCTTCACTGTTCTGCCTGGTTTTACTCTGTTTGTTTTCTGTTGTCTCTTCACTGTTCTGCCTGGTTTTACTCTGCTTGTTTTCTGTTGTCTCTTCACTGCTCTGCCTGTTTGTTTTCTGTTGTCTCTTGGCTGTTCTGCCTGGTTTTACTCTGTTTGTTTTCTGTTGTCTCTTGGCTGTTCTGCCTGGTTTTACTCTGCTTGTTTTCTGTTGTCTCTTCACTGTTCTGCCTGGTTTTACTCTGCTTGTTTTCTGTTGTCTCTTCACTGTTCTGCCTGGTTTTACTCTGTTTTCTGTTGTCTCTTCACTGTTCTGCCTGGTTTTACTCTGTTTTCTGTTGTCTCTTTACTGCTCTGCCTGGTTTTACTCTGCTTGTTTTCTGTTGTCTCTTCACTGCTCTGCCTGTTTGTTTTCTGTTGTCTCTTGGCTGTTCTGCCTGGTTTTACTCTGCTTGTTTTCTGTTGTCTCTTGGCTGTTCTGCCTGGTTTTACTCTGCTTGTTTTCTGTTGTCTCTTCACTGTTCTGCCTGGTTTTACTCTGCTTGTTTTCTGTTGTCTCTTCACTGCTCTGCCTGTTTGTTTTCTGTTGTCTCTTGGCTGTTCTGCCTGGTTTTACTCTGTTTTCTGTTGTCTCTTGGCTGTTCTGCCTGGTTTCACTCTGTTTGTTTTCTGTTGTCTCTTCAGTGTTCTGCCTGGTTTTACTCTGTTTGTTTTCTGTTGTCTCTTGGCTGCTCTGCCTGGTTTTACTCTGCTTGTTTTCTGTTGTCTCTTCACTGTTCTGCCTGGTTTTACTCTGTTTTCTGTTGTCTCTTCACTGTTCTGCCTGGTTTTACTCTGTTTTCTGTTGTCTCTTCACTGTTCTGCCTGGTTTTACTCTGCTTATTTTCTGTTGTCTCTTGGCTGTTCTGCCTGGTTTCACTCTGTTTTCTGTTGTCTCTTCACTGCTCTGCCTGGTTTTACTCTGTTTGTTTTCTGTTGTCTCTTGGCTGCTCTGCCTGGTTTTACTCTGTTTTCTGTTGTCTCTTTACTGCTCTGCCTGGTTTTACTCTGCTTGTTTTCTGTTGTCTCTTCACTGCTCTGCCTGTTTGTTTTCTGTTGTCTCTTGGCTGTTCTGCCTGGTTTTACTCTGCTTGTTTTCTGTTGTCCCTTGGCTGTTCTGCCTGGTTTTACTCTGCTTGTTTTCTGTTGTCTCTTCACTGCTCTGCCTGTTTGTTTTCTGTTGTCTCTTGGCTGTTCTGCCTGGTTTTACTCTGCTTGTTTTCTGTTGTCTCTTCACTGTTCTGCCTGGTTTTACTCTGCTTGTTTTCTGTTGTCTCTTCACTGTTCTGCCTGGTTTTACTCTGCTTGTTTTCTGTTGTCTCTTCACTGTTCTGCCTGGTTTCACTCTGTTTGTTTTCTGTTGTCTCTTGGCTGTTCTGCCTGGTTTTACCCTGTTTGTGTCCTCTCTCTTCTTCCCGCTGTGTTGTGTCCTCAGAGGAGTGGTTCTCAGGACTGGTCTGAACCAGATGAGCTTCTCCTCCACAGCCAAACCACTTCAAGGTCTCTGAGTTTACATAAAGCTACACCCAGTTCTTCGTCTTTTCTATTCATGATCGTTTGAACCTGTCGTCTGTGTGAAACCACCTGTCGCCCCAGCGGCGACCTGCAGCCAGACGACAGGTTCCTGATGGAGCAAACTGCTCCCCCACCCTCCACAGCTCTCTTGACAAGAACTCATCGCAGATGAGCGGTGGGACGTTTGAAACGGTGGCTCTTGTGACGATGTGGTGAGCGGTGACACCGACACCAAACTGTCGTTAACAACAACGCTGCTTCAACCACTTTGTGTGCTTTGGCTACAGCGTCGACTAAAATCACCACAGCGCCCCCTAGTTGCAGATTTAACGCTGCTGTGACCAACAACCTCTCCGACTGCCAAAGCACAGTCCTCCACCCAACACGGAAAACCAGGCGACACTTTAAGACCATGTTCTCTGGTGAGTTTGGTAAACTCCATAACGGCGTTTAGCACGCCAACTAGCAGGCGCTGGTCCACCGCAAACACACAAAACCCCTTGAAACCTCCTTATATACACAAACCAAACCAGTAACCCTACAAAACACACTATGCACAATATTTACATGGAAAAACATAGCAAAAAAGACAGAAAATCACTCACAAGCGCTCTCATGCGTCTGCTCAGCATGCTCACTCGCACTTCCGCTCAAGGAGAGAGAGAGAGAGAGAGAGAGAGAGAGAGAGAGAGAGAGAGAGAGACCTTAGCCCATCCAAACACCGTTATCACTAGTTTCTGTGACTACCAGACTGATCGACAAGTACTGGGCAAGTGAACAGACACACACACATGTAATGTCTCTCGCCACACTGGCCAGGAGATGCCTGAAGTCTTGGCTCCTTTCACTGTGGTGACTGACTGCTGAAAATGTCACTAGTGATTCAAATGAGACTTAATTGTTTTTTGTTTTTTTTGTTATTCCTGGGCCCTGTGATGGCCTGGTGGCCTGTCCAGGATGTGTCGTCGCCTGCTGCCCAATGACTGCTGGGATAGGCTCCAGCATCCCCGCGACCCTGAGAGCAGGATAAGCGGTTTGGATAATGGGTGGGTGGATGGATGGATGGACTTAAATGTGGCCCTCTCTAGTCTCCTCCATTCCACTGCACCGCTCACTACCAGAGCTAGGTGACTAAAGAGGCCTACACCCTAGTTTAGACAAGACATGTGCTCTCACTGCCAGAGCAAGGTGACTAAAGAGGCCTACACCCTGGTTTAATGACAAAACATGTGCTCTCACTGCCAGAGTTAGGTGACTAAAGAGGCCTACACCCTGGTTTAATGACAAGACATGTGCTCTCACTACCAGAGTTAGGTGACTAAAGAGGTCTACACCCTGGTTTAATGATGAGCCATTTGCTCTCACTACCAGAGTTAGGTGACTAAAGAGGTCTACACCCTGGTTTAATGATGAGCCATTTGCTCTCACTACCAGAGTTAGGTGACTAAAGAGGCCTACACCCTGGTTTAATGACAAGACATGTGCTCTCACTACCAGAGTTAGGTGACTAAAGAGGTCTACACCCTGGTTTAATGATGAGCCATGTGCTCTCACTACCAGAGTTAGGTGACTAAAGAGGCCTACACCCTGGTTTAATGATGAGCCATGTGCTCTCACTACCAGAGTTAGGTGACTAAAGAGGTCTACACCCTGGTTTAATGACAAGACGTGCTCTCACTACCAGAGTTAGGTGACTAAAGAGGCCTACACCCTGTGTTAATGACGAGGCACATGCTCTCACCACCAGGGCTAGGTGACTAAAGAGGCCTACACACTGGTTTAACGATGAGACATGTGCAGTTATTACCAGAGCTAGGTGACTAAAGAGGCCTACACCCTAGTTTAGACAAGACATGTGCTCTTACTACCAGAGCCAGGTGACTAAAGAGGTCGACACCCTGGTTTAATGATGAGACATGTGCTCTCACTACCAGAGCTAGGTGACTAAAGAGGCCTACACCCTGGTGTAAGTGTGACCGGTGTACTTTTTCATTGCGTTGTGTAGGAAAGACAGGACAACTTCTCTCATGCATGGGATCTGTATTCTGTCGCATATAAACAACACAGGACAGGTTTCAGAAAACGTCAGATCAGCTCCTGCTGTAGCCTCTTTCTACATGTCCAAAGCAGGAAAGGGCGCATAGCTAGCAACACAATTTTTTTTACAAAAAGAAATAAAACATACCTGTCACATATAAACAAAACAGGACAGGTTTCAGAAAACGTCAGATCAGCTCCTGCTGTAGCCTACGCAAGAATTGGGACCCATATTAGACATGAGACACATTAGGGATGGATAAAATAAATTACAGGGGCAGACAAAAATGAACACATACCTCTTTCTACATGTCCAAAGCGGGAAAGAGGCAGAAGTCAGGGGGAACATACGTTTTGGAGCTACTAACAGGAAATGGCGTCACAACAGGGAGGGGCTACTAACAGGAAATGGGGTCACAACAAGGAGGGGCTACTATAAGCGTTTCCTGATGATATAATAAAATAAAATAACAATGTTGGCAATGAAAATGATAATACTTATAATAATAATAATAATCATGTGGTGATACTTTGTGTAATTATATAACATTTTTTGGTTATGAAGTTTTTAACCATGCTACATTCACCCCACTAGAATTACACAAAAATTTGAACATATCACAAAACAACACAACACCCACAATAAAGTCAGCAATACCTGCCGCCTACTAAGGTTAGGAGGGCCACAGACTGGCAAAGTGCCAAACCATATCTAAAACCACTCCACGCACAAAACAACGTGCCTTTTACACCTCACCAAAATGGGCACAAAGGGGCGATGACTCACAAAACGAAATCAACCAAAATAAAAAAAAGAAATGGCAAATTCCACATTGGACATTACACGAACCAAACAGCAATGTAGGCCTACATTACACTACCCATATAAACACATTAGGCCTAAAACAGAAAGGAGGCAGACTGTGGAGCAACAGTAAAGCGTGGACTGAACTGAACCATGGTTTCAATCAACCTATGAACTGGCCTCACTACCCTGCCATACCTAGAGCGAACACTATTCTCTGGGCTCTGAGGTAGGATGTCAGTGAGGGGAGGGACAGTGTGAGATGAGCAGCATCATTGGTGGGGAGGACATCTACTGCAGGGGAGGGGGCGCACTCAACAGGTAAGTCACTGACACTCTCCATCTCAGCATGGCTGGACTGATCACAGACCCAGGAAGCAGTGCGATCATGTTCACCCGGGTTCTGCCATGAGGATGAATCCGCTCCTGAATGCTCGGCCTCACTGTCAGGCTCTGACACTGCCGCTTCAGGATCAGGCATGTGTAGTGTAGAGGGGTCATGGGACACTGTGTCAACACCCTGAACAAGATCACCCTCCATAACCAGTGTGTTGTCGAGAGGGAGGAAGTTGACTGATAGGAGGAGGTTCCTGTGGACAACCCTCACACGACCATTGTGGTCCCTGATCCTGTAGATGTGGAACTGTGGCTTGGAAGCAACAACAGTGTGAACATCCGGCTCCCACTTGACGGCTAGTTTCCGCTTGCCTCTTCCGCCTCTGTTCGCCACTAGGACCTGGTCACCGACAAAAAGAGGTAAGCCCTTAACTCTTTTGTTGTACTGGTCCGACTGATGTTTTCGCTGCACAGACGAGTTCTTCTGGGCCAGCAATATGGCAGACCAGACATCGGCAGCCAGAGACTTCACATATTCATTGTAATCAAAGACTGACTCGTCACTCAGGACGTTCTTGAACAACAGATCGGCTGGCAGGCGCGGAACCCTCCCAAACATCAAATAGAATGGGGCAAAGCCAGTCGCCTCATGCTGCGTGCAGTTGTAGGCAAAGGTCATAGTTTGGACCATTTGAGGCCACTTGTGCTTTGACTTCGGCGGGAGGGAACGCAACATGCTACCCAGAGTACGATTGAAACGTTCAGTGCCCTCATTCCCCATGGGATTGTATGGGGAGGTTCGGGACTTCCCAATGCCTGACAACTCCAGAAGCTCAGCAATCAGCTCTCTTTCAAAATTAACCCCCTGGTCAGAATGATGGCGCTGTGGGAAACCATAGACACAAAAAATGTTTTCCCACAGCTTCTTGGCCACCCGCTTCGCAGTATGGTCTTGACAGGGGAAGGCATGTGCTTACTTGGTGAAATGGTCAGTTATGACGAGAACATCCACAGACATGTTGTTGTTGTCTTCAGCAGACCAAAAGTCGATACACACAAGTTCCAGTGGAGCCGAAGTTGTAATGCTCTCCAGTGGGGCCCTTGCTGCCAGCTCTGGAGTCTTGCTGAGCACGCATCTGGGACAGTTCCTGACATAGCTTCACACATCCCTCTCCATATTGTACCAGAAAAAGCGCTGACGGACCAGCGACAATGTACGAAGCTGACCCTGGTGACCAGCCAAGTCGTGAACACCACCCAAGGCCTGCGATTTCAGGGAGTCTGGAAGAACGAACTGGAACCTCCTGTGTTTGGTCACTTGGTTCTTTGAGACTCTGTACAGGGTTCCATCCAACACAGTGAGTTTCTCCCATTGCTTCAGAATCCATAACACCATCATGCTCTCCTTATCCCGCTCACGCATCGAAGGTCTCCGCTTCCTCTCAACAAAGTGTAGGACTCTCCCGATGGTAGGATCCTGTCTCTGGTGGCTCTGCGGATGAGAGTGAGAAGAACACATCTTGGCCAGGAGGAGCTAGCCCGCCAAGGTGACCAGCCAAGGAAGCAGCCCTCTGCCTCGGGCCGGACTCCCAATCACCACAGGAGGAGAGGAGAGATGACACATCCTCTTCGGACAATGACACACCACCAGTAGCACACAGAGAGAGGTCCTCCGCAGACAGGTCACATGGAATGCATCTTGTACACAACTGTCGTCGATGCTGCACACTTGTTCCAGCAACTCTGAGTAGGGCTCTGACAGGAGACGCTGGCCCAGGGGTTTGACAAAGGGAGTCCTGCTGAGAGCATCAGCTACCACATTCAGTCTGCCCAGGACATGTTTGATCTCAAATGAGTATGGGGACAGTTTAGAGACCCAGCGCTGCTCACACGCATCCAACCTTGGCTTCGTCATGATGTATGTAAGTGGGTTGTTGTCAGTCCAGACGGTGAACTTGTGGCCCTTGAGCCAGTGGCTGAACTTATCACACACGGCCCATTTCAAAGCGAGGAACTCGAGTCTGTGAGCAGGATACTTCGCTTGGCTGCGACTGAGCGCTTTACTGGCAAATGCAATGGGTCGGGCTTTGTCTTCGCCGGCAGGGACCTGGGACAACACTGCACCCAAACCATCCAGAGAGGCATCAGTGGAGAGGATGAACGGCCTGTTGAAATCTGGATGGGCCAGAATGACAGAGTGAAGCAGTGCAGACTTCAGGCCCTCAAAAGCCCTCTCACAAGCCAGATCCCAGTCCTGGGGAGTCAGTGTGCGGAAGGTCCCCGCTCTCCTGCAGCCTCTAGAGCCCTTCAGCTTGCGCTTCTGTCCTCCAGTCAAATCAAAGAGAGGCTTTGCCATCTTCGAACAACCAGGGATAAAATGCTGATAGTACAGTGCCATGCCTAGAAAAGACCTAATCTTCTTCTGGGAGGGGGTGCAGCTATCAGCTTCCATCAGATCATCTTTCTGGAACCCGGAGATGACAGTGACCTTTTCCTGGTCAACAGAGACTCCACTGACATCAACCACATGACCTAGGAATATCACAGACTTCCTCAAAAAGATACACTTCTTCTGTGAGAGCTTCAGGTTACTGGCTCTGAGTCTGGTAAAGACGACCCCAGCCGCCCCAGTGCTTCTTCCTCCGACGGAGCAAACACCAGCAGGTCATCCAGGTAACAGAGGAGGCTGGAGAAGTTGAGGTCACCGAAAATGCTAAGCATCATGCGCATGAAAGACGCTGGACTGTTGCACAGACCTTGGGGGAGCCGATTATATTCATACAGGCCGAGGGGTGCTGTGAAGGCTGTGAACCTCCTGTCAGACTCATGGAGCGGGATGTTGTATAACCCTGAAGTCAGGTCCATGGTGCTGAACAGGGCGTTTCCTCCCAGCGCAGCGAGGCAGTCCGCCTGATGGGGCAACGGGTGAGTGTCTTTGACAGTCTTGGCATTGAGACATCGAAAGTCGGTGCAGATCCTCAGGTCTCCGTTCTTTTTCCAGACCACCATGAGGCGGGAGGCATACTCACTGATCAATTTACTGATAATGCCTTTCAACTCCATGTCTGACAGCACCTCTCTCAGCTGTTGATAGTGGCCAGGGGGGACACGGCGGTAAGGGAGGCGGAAGGGGCGGTCATCAGAGAGATGGATGCGGTGGACGAACCCCTTCGCTTCTCCACAATCCAGCTTATCCCTGGAGAAGACATCCTGGTAAGAGAGCACAAGTTCAGCCAACTTCCTCCTACAACTCTCAGTTACCTCACAGCCATCAACATCAATGTCTCCCAAGCCACAATCCTTCAGCAACTGCACCGGGTCTCCAGCTGACTGTGGAGGCAAACTAGGTGAGTCAGAGGCGTCGATACCCAATCTGCACATCCCCTGAGTGATAGGCAAATCTTCCACAGCCAGGCAGGGCAAAACATCAGCTATCTTGGCGTTCTGGCGCAGTGTTATCGTTTTAGGTGTCGGGTTCAATACTTTGACAGGCACCCAGCGGTCCCCCCACATGGGTGTCACAACTCGTCCTACCAGGATGTTTCTGGGCGTCGAACGTGCAGCAGTTGGCTCCACCATCACGGTGCTCCCAGGTGAGATAGGAGACCCACTGGGCAGCTTCCCCCACACCACATACTCGCGCTGGGGAAGGAGTGTGACAGCCTCTCTCAGTCGCACAGTACCCACAACATCTGGCACCTCCGGGCCCGACCACCGGGTAATATAGCTCAGCAGCTGGAGAAACTGCTCACAATCAGGGTCAGTGTTGCTTGAGGAGATAAGCTTCCAGTACAAGTCATCCCCCTTCATTTTCTGAATGATAGGTCTGAGAACATTGCTCCCTACAATAAACCCATCCTTTTGGTTCGGAACAACGAATGATGGAACAGTGAATTTAAAACCATAAACAACAATCTCCAACTCATAAATGCACTTTGGTCTAGTCATACCACCACCACAACCAACAAGGACAACAATGGGTGGTGCTGGCTGGGGACAGGGTAGAGCCCCAGAATCTCTAAGCTCACTCTCTGCAGCTTCACTGAGGGTACATGACATACTGCCCAAATCTAACATACCTTTCAACACAACCTTGTCATCAATCTTAACAGGAGCATAAAACAACTCACTACTCTGCTCTACTCTCTGAGAGCCTGTCAGTATGACTATCTCATCTCCAGGTGATGCACTACAGGTCTGTACATAAAGTGAATGCAAGTCGTCTTCTTTACTGAGGGTTAAATCACTATTGCCCCTGCTACCCCTCTCATCACACGGGCGCTCTAGTTTAAATCTGCAGCAGGAGACTGTGCTGGTGTAACTGGGGGCTGGGGGCCCGTGGGGCATACATTCATAAAGTGCCCAGGTTGATGACAGTGGAGACAAAGTCTGTGAAACCTGCAGTGTGAATAGGTCGCGTGACTACTGTCACCACACACTGAGCATGGGGAACTGGACTGAGCTTGAGTGCATTCTGGCATGCTGGAATAGCCTCCTGACCGGCGGGGTTGGATCTGGGGCCAGCGGGGGTTACTCTGAGACCAGTGAGAATAGTTCTGGGACTGGGTGGGAGCCTGGCCCGAGGTAGCTAGCGTTGCCGTACACAGAGACAGGACCTTGTCAAACAGGGCGGTAACTTGCTGAACGTTGGCATCAGTAACAGGCACAGTGGGCATAGGAGGAAATTGAGCGGCCAACACAGGGGGTTGTTGAGACTGACTGGGAACAAGAGTAGGTTTCGTCTGCACCTGCCACCTGCAGTGGCAGGTGCAGACGAAACCGGTGGAGAGGTTACCACAACAGGCTGGTGCTGTGTGCCACAGTGAGGGGCGGGCACCATCCATTCATGTGTGCAGACTGAGACGTTTGCATGTTGGAGATGGGCAGCTGTGCTCTTCAGACTCCTCACATGACCATCCAACCTCTCCTGGACTTCAGCTGCTGTCCACTGCTCCACGGGCTTGAACTGGAAATACAGTGCCAGTCTGGGGTCAGGGCAATGAGTGATAAACATCATGACTACCTCAGCACTCGGATCCTCAACACTCTTGTCTCGCCTGCGGAGGCTCTCATCAGCAACATCGACGGCTTTGTTCAGTCGGATCCAATAATCCATTGCACTCTCTGACACGCGCGGCACAGTCCCATAAAAGTCCTCCATAGGCATGCTGGAGTATGTGAGCTCGCTGAAATTGCGGTTGAGGATGTCAAATATTGTGGTAGGAAGCTCAGCTGGACTGACTCCAGGACGACTACGGAGTGACACTTTCACCACATCTCTAGCTTTACCACTCAGCCTGCTCATTATCAGGTCAGACCTCTCAGCATCTGAGCCGCAGGCCATCATGCTCATGTATCTCCTCATCATGTCTTCCCACTCATGAATGGAAAATGTCTCAGCCTCGTCACCTTTAAAAAGGGGAGGGGGCTTGGACTCTGACTGGACTACAACTTTAAGTTGTGTGGGATCTATAGTTACATTCTGGTTGTCTAGAGGCTGGGACTGAGACTGAGACTGGGGGCTGCTGGCCAGGTGCATGGCATGGAAGCTAGCAGCGATATTGTCCCTAATCTGCTTAGCTAAATCAGTAATAACACTGCCCAGTGTTTCAGTAGTAACAACAACCTGGGGGGAAGTCTGCTGAGACAGGTGGGGGGCGTGTACGATAGGTGTTGAACTGGCAGAGGGGCCTGACACACTAAACAGTGACCCATCATTCCCCTGATCAAGGCCGCCCACAACAGGACACACAGACCTAGACCTAGCTCTCCCATACCCAACCGGCAATACTAACTGCCCTCTAGCCACACTAGTGGACTGTCCCCTTCCCACACCATGAATGAACTGTCCCCTTCCCACACCATCAGTAGCATCATGCCCATCAGAGGAAGGGCTAACAGGTGTATTGAAGATATCTCTGCTAGCATGTCTCAATTAGGCTATAACAGTGCATAAACAAACAAAATGAAACAAAAGCAAACGAATTCACAGCATCAAAACATCTAGCCTATGGCTTCAAATACCCTAACAAGATCACAGGAAATAGTTTACCCAAAACAAAACCAATTCTCTTCTACCCATAAATAAACATACACAGCTCTAGCCAGCACCATTTGCGGAAAGGAAAAAAAACTCGACAGAAAATAATTCCTCCCACACGACCGCCCCCCCCCCCCCCCCCGCGCGCACACAGCCGCCACCATTCAACACGGAGCTTAGCTAGCTAGCTGGCTAGCATCTGTAGCACTGTTAGCATAGCAGGCTAACCCTGATACCATGAATGGAGCGGGGCGAGCTGAGAGAAGACGGCGGCTGCAGCAGGTGGAGACGCTTTCTCGGGTCGGACGGGTCATAGGGCAGCAGGTGTGGCCGGTGTACTGTTTCACTGCGTTGTGTAGGACAGACAGGACAACTTCTCTCATGCGTGGGATCTGTAGTCTGTCTGTCGCATGTAAACAACACAGGACAGGTTTCAGGAAACTTCAGATCAGCTCCTGCTGTAGCCTACGCAAGGATTGGGACCCACATTAGGGATGGATAAAACACATTACAGGGGCAGACCAACATGAACACATACCTCTTCCTACATGTCCCGAGCGGGAAAGAGGCAGAACATACGTTTTACAGCTACTAACAGGAAATGGCGTCACAACAAGGAGGGGCTACTATAAGCGTTTCCTGATGATATAATAAAATAAAATAACAATGTTGGCAATGAAAATAATTATAATCATGTGGTGATACTTTGTGTAATTATATAACATTTTTTGGTTATGACGTTTTCAACCATACTACATAAGTACAAGTTCCGTGCTCTCACTACCAGAGCCAGTAGTCCATGGGCCAGACGATATTTCGGTACACTCAAGGTGGCAAAACTTACTTATAATTTTTGAAAGGATCCATGTCTGTAGATGATATTTTGGTATGATAACCATTCCTGAGTGGCAGCTCTATCACAGTTATCAGCTCATGAAGTTAACCACCCGCTAAACTAAATTGCATTTTAGACGCTGGTGCATATCCTGGTTTAGCCTCATGGTCAGGACATTTTTCAATGTTCTATAATATTGTCTTTGGTATCATTTTAAAGGGGACCTTCTTAGCTTTCATTCAAGCCCTGTTGTGGATATTTCTCACAAATATAGAGGTCACTTGAGCTCTTCAACCCGTCAATAACACACATCTTTCTGCAATGTTCGCCTAAACTATATACTTTCTTTTAGCCCTGTGGCATCTAGGAATATCAGGGACACAAAACACAAAAACTGGAATACTCACAGGACTGTAAAGATTCAGGAAATGTATACTATACCCATACTATTTCATTGTGTGAGGTGATTGTGAGCCTTAAATGAGAACTAGACCAAAGCCAGTTAGGTCACAAACTGGTCTCTATACATTTGTTTAAATACACAATCAAAATACATGATAAAAAGGAATACCATAGTGAGGTAATGAACTATTTTAATATTTTAAACAACATTGACATTTACATATACTTAGTCAATGATACATGTAATCCCATATCATTAGTGGGTATATGTAATGGTAATGGGTAGGGTAATGGGTATATGTGAATATGGTTACATTATTGTTATCAAGCTCTGGGTAACCAAGTCCAGAATCAACATCCTGTGCATCAATAGACTACTACCACAGTAATACCATCAGAATCATCACACTGTCATTCATCAAACTGCTCGTTTCTCTCATCATCTGACTCCCCAAGTTCAAAGTCCAGTTCTGGACCATCCTGCTGTTTTTGGTTACTGCAGGTCTGTAACCTGCACATGTCTGTGCATGGAAGTCCATTTGACAGGCACATGCAGCTTGGCATTTTGCATGAATGCACACACTTGCATGTTAGCATTTCCAAGACCACATCTGGTGCAGGTGGGGAGCGCATCCAGTAAATGGCCAGCTTGCCTTCATCGTCTGTCCATCCATACTCAGTAGGGCTTGGCACCACAGGGTTAGCCTGCAGACAGCACTTCCATATTGCTGCCTGATAGTTGGCTCATTGAACATGCATAAAGAGACAGTCTCTACATGGTGGCAGCTGGCTGGACTCAACCTCTCCCCTTTTGGTGCAGAAGAGCAGGTAACGCAGTTTGTTCACCTCAGCAGTGCTGCTATTAGCAACATACATCCGACAGGTGAACTGCTCAATTTTCTGGAACAGCTCATCACTCACATTCCATGTCTGTCCCAGTTGACTAAAAGTCTCTTGGCAGGAAGTGTGCTTTCTCCCTATCTTCAGGGCATTCAGCTTCCCTCGACCAGCGAATGCACTGACAGTGTCGCAGCCTGTGAAGGCATGTAAGCCAATTAGGCTGTCACAGATGCTGTCTCCAAGTGAACTTGCCAGTTTGGTGATGTCGACAAACCGTGTGCGGTTCTGAGTCCCACACTTCTGGTAGATGGGACAGGTGATGTCCTTCTGGAAGCCAAGACAAAGCACCATGACATCAGTGTCCTCAGCTGTGATGATAACTGACTTTGAGCCCGCATTTGCTGCATGCAATGCATGCAGGAGCAGACGGGTGTCAGCTTCTTCATGTGTGGAGTGCAGTTCTGCTGCTTCCTCACACCCATCTTCTGTCAACTTGTAGCAGGTTTCCTCACAGGTCATGTACAACACCTTGCCATGCAGCATAGCTCTGGATCGTGGGAGTTTCCACTCTTCCACCAGAAACTTGATGAGACTGGTCTTGTTGGAGGAACTGCACAGGAATTTTCTCCACTGCTGGACGTGGTGTCCCCCTGCAAGATTCTTGTACTGGAGAGTGATGTCTCCAACCCGGTTCAGTCGTTCAGCATCTTTGATCGAAGTCTGGTGATAGACATCAAAACAACATCAATCCTCCCACTCTGTGCTCCCTCATGGAGGACCTGGGTCAAGGCTGACTCTGCCACCTGTGCAAAGGTTTTGTTGTTGCCATTCATTTTTTGGACCAGGCTCATCCCATCAATGATGGAAGTAGATGGGATTGGGATGTCTTCTGCAGGAGATACATTCTTTTCAAGCTCTCTGGCAAGTGCAGCCTTGTTCGTTTTTCGTAAGGACCCATCAGCATTTGCCAGTGCCCATGGTAGTGGGCCCAATGGGTAGGCAAGGACATCCTTCAGATTCACCTTCCTGCTTTCAGCCACCAGGATCATGTGACTGAAAAGGTTTCTATCTGCCTTCAGAACCACATCCTGTGCTTTCTTTCCATGAGCTTGTTTTGTGCTGACATTGGAGAATGTTTTCAGACTTTGCTTGGTCATCTTGTCGTGGAATTTCACAGGTGGTGGGTCTGCATCTAACCTTGTTTGCTGGAATGCTTGGTAGGCCTCTTCTCCTTTCTCAAGAGCTCTCAAGAGATCTATGGTCACATCAGGTGGAGCCATGTTGCCAGTGGAGAGGCTAACCAAATCAATCTCATCAGGGGACATAGGATTGAGCCAGTTATTCTCCATAAGGTCCATGAGAGACTGGACATCTGCTTCATCTCTCTTGATCCTTGGACTCTGTAGATCTGGATGAGACCATTTGCACCTGCCTTGACCTGTCAGGTCTCTCAGCTGTCTGAGGTACATGCTTCTATACTCAGCTGTGAGATAATATTTGGTCACAGCTCCTGGCTTCAAGCTGAATCCCTTTGTCCCTCCATTTGTTTGGGTGTCTTTGTTCACCGTTTCTTCTATAGCTTGGTCAACAGGGATTCGGCCAAAGGGATTGGTGGAGCCCAGTTGGACTGAGAAGCCTCCTTCCATGAATTCTGTGTACACATCTGGGTGTGTGATGGGCAGCTCAGACATCTGGGCGTAGTAGTAGGGGAGGTAGCGTGCATAATTCATCCTGTCATAAGCAAAGCACCATGGGATCATTGCTCGAATGCTAGCCAAGTGTAGCATCCAGTCTCCCTCTCTGGATGCTCGGATGAGCCCCAACAAGATTTCAACCATGTCCAAATAGGACATCCAGAAGTTCGAGAGGCTGCCGTTTCCACCTCTAAGGAACTCACGGTAGACTTCAAATAGATCCATGATGCGTGTACAAGAGCTGTTCTCGAGGACCTCCTTCAAAGCATGTTGTGAGACTTCTTTCCCAAGGCTGTCAATGGTCTTCAGTGTCTCATTCAGGTGAACCATGTCATTCCTGTGAGTTTCTTCCAACCAGGACAGGAAACCATTCAAGGTCAGTCGCATGAGAGCCTCATACAGGAGCTTGTGTAGTCGCACTGCCCTGTTGTACTTGCGGCCATCCATAACACCAGCAATTGAGCCTTCTGCAATCATGCCAGACTCAATGCAGAGGTCTTTGAGTCCAGCATCTTGGAAACGCTTTCCTATTATTGCCAGCAGTGTGCACATGGTGTGGAATACCCCAAGCCTAACGACGATATCATGGAAGTTGTCATGGTGTTTCCATGTGATCTCGACAGCCTTCCCATACAGGGCTTGGTCAAAGACACAGACAATCTTCCTCAGGCCTAAGCACTGCATGATGCTCAGTGACTGGTTAAGCACCTCGTTGACAGTAGACATTTGTGTCGCTGGAGCATTGATGGTAGGCAGATAGCCTATATTGTCGGGGATGACCGTCATCTCTCCTCGAGTCAGGATGTTGAAGCCTGTCCAGCTGCTGACTGACTGTTCTTCTTGTTGTGACATGCGTGCTAGGACCCAAAGAAGGTTTTTCTCTCTGGCAAGCTTAGTATTGGCTGCAGTATCGGCATCTGACTTTTTGCTTTGTGGTGGCCCTACCCGTTGTCCAGCATTGTAAGTTGGTAACATTGGTGGGGGTCCATCAATGCTTCTCTTCTTTGTTTTGGGAACAGTGGGCATGGGTTGGACAGGAAGTGGGTTGACTGGCTTTGCTTGCACAGCAATCCCATTGACTCTGTGAGATGTTCCCTCACCACTGACAGTTTCTTCAAGACGGTCGATATTGTCCCAGGCTAAAGTTGTGAATATGCCAGGATGGATGTTAGCTGGAAGGGCAATGCCACTCCCTGATGATGAGAGTTTCTGGAGACACAGTGCAGTGTTGATCTCTTCCATCTGTGAATAGGACACACTGTGACCAAGTCGGTTGAGGATGTTTATCAACTCTACATTTCCTGTCAACGATTTGACACTGAATGGCAGAACAGTGTGCTTGGAAGGCTTGGTATTTCCTCATGTCCCTGCATATACTATGTCATGGCCAAATGACTGCAGAAGGCACTGCACTCTCTGGGATGCATGATCAGGATAATTTGAGCCTGTGAGTAGAGAGTACAGGAAGATAATGAGCGACTCTGGAATGGTAGGACATTCTGCTTCTGGTTTGACTTCAGGCGGCCAGGTTTGAGGAACATCTTGACTTTTAATGTCTGCTCTCAATTTGATGGCTGCTTTGGCTATAACATCTTGTGCACTGACACTTTTCAGGGTCTGCAGCTCCCTTTTGAGAGACTGATTTTCTTTGGCAAGTTCCCTCATAGACACGTTATCGGGATAGAGGAGGAATTTTCCTTTCTCATCAGGGAATATCTGCAAGGCTCCAGCAAACTCACTCTCCAGGTTTCGCCTTATGTGCTTCTTGGTTGATTTCTTGACTTGGGCAATGCCTTGGGAGTTCATTGAAGCTACCAGTCTAGAAGAGAGATCAGTCATTGTCATCACTTGAGGATTGCCAAAAAGCTCCATCCTGATGAAGAGGAACAGCTCATTGTATGCCTTATTCACAGCAGCTTCATACTGGGCTGCAGCATCATCATCTTCATTGCTGGCAACCTCTCCTTTGGAAACCTCTTCTTTGGTGTAAAGTCTATAGCATGACCTGTGGTAGTGCCCTTCAGCTGCTACAAGGTCTCTACTCACAATGGCAAGGATTCTGCTGTCCCTTTTCTTTGTGGCTGCACTCCTGATCTTTGCATCAGCTCGCAGTTCTCGACACTGCACCAGTACTTCTCTCGTATTCTGTCTCTTGGAATATTTGCTGTTTTTCTGACAAAATATGCACTCTGCATCATAAGTCCTAGATGTACTTGGAGCATGTCGAGCTACTCTCTTAGATTGTTTCTCTTCAGCAGAGACACAACTTTTCTTTTCTTTTGCAAGGAGGCCATCAAGAATTTGCTTCATAGTGAAGATACTGCGACACTTTCTGTGGTAGTAGATTGCTGGAATCTGTCCCTCAGGAATGTCTTTTGCCAGTTTCAAAACTGGTGCATGATTTCGTATCTGAGCTGCCCTGAGCAGAGTTCTCCATGAGTCGACACTTTGTAGTGAAACCAGCTTATCTGTATCATCAGAACAGTGGATAATGCACTCCACCCGTGGGCGCTTTGGTATTGGGTAAAAACTTACTTGTTCACCAGTGGCCATATTCAGTCAGTTTTCACCTGCCACATACAAACAAATACATGTAACTTAGGTGTATGAACACTACTAAAACAAAGTTTACTTTGCTTCACCAGCGTCATATTACCATTATTTATCTTACATAGCCACAAATAGATAAATTACCTAGTTGCTATGCAACAGCTGTATTTTGTCCACATGAGGCCGCTAAAATCAACACAAGATGAAAGTTCCTCGTAGCTACTTTAACTAATCATATTAACATATACATTAAAAGAACATGCTAACATTATGGGAAATTAGCTTACAATCTTCTCCAGAGTGAGACAAGAAGATAGATACCAGTTTCCTCTATATGTGTTTAGTAGAAAGCTATCTGGCTGCACGTTAGCCTAGCTTAGCACAATGAATGGAAGTACACAGTACTGGTTATCCTTGGTTGTTGGCCAACTAAGAACTGTCCCAGAGTTTAAGCTAGGCTAATCAGTACCAGGGGTGTTGAAATGCTATATTTGTAAAAATCTGGGCAAATACACAATCGTGAGAGGCACAGAAACAGGTTTCCTGAAAGAAAAATGAAATAGCTGCTCATTTGGAAAGGTTATTATGTATTATTTTACTTCTGTTAGTGTACCAAATAAAATGGCACCAGTGAAGTTATGTCACCTTGGGTGATATCGATATCTGGTCTGACCCATGGACTAACTGGCTTTGGTCTAGTTAGTTTCTTAGTAATAATGCCCTTCTAATTTAAGGTTCACAATCACCTCACACAATGAAATAGTATGGGTATATTATACATTTCCTGAATCTTTACAGTCCTGTGAGTATTCCAGTTTTTGTGTTTTGTGTCCCTGATATTCCTAGATGCCACAGGGCTAAAAGAAAGTATATAGTTTAGGCGAACATTGCAGAAAGATGTGTGTTATTGACGGGTTGAAGAGCTCAAGTGACCTCTATATTTGTGAGAAATATCCACAACAGGGCTTGAATGAAAGCTAAGAAGGTCCCCTTTAAAATGATACCAAAGACAATATTATAGAACATTGAAAAATGTCCTGACCATGAGGCTAAACCAGGATATGCACCAGCGTCTAAAATGCAATTTACTTTAGGGGGTGGTTAACTTCATGAGCTGATAACTGTGATAGAGCTGCCACTCAGGAATGGTTATCATACCAAAATATCATCTACAGACATGGATCCTTTCAAAAATTATAAGTAAGTTTTGCCACCTTGAGTGTACCGAAATAGGAAATTTTGGGCTCTGGCCCATGGATTACAGGTGACTAAATAGGCCTATCACCTGCTTTAACGGCGAGACACGTGCTCTTACTACCAGACCCAAGTGACTAAATAGGCCTACCACCTGCTTTAACGACGAGACACGTGCTCTTACTACCAGAGCTAGGTCACTAAAGATGCCTGCACCCTGCTTTAACTACGAGACACATGCTCTTACTACCAGAGCTAGGTGACTAAATAGGCCTACCACCTGCTTTAATGACGAGACACATGCTCTTACTACCAGAGCCAGGTGACTAAAGATGCCTACCACCTGCTGTAACGACGAGACACGTGCTCTCACTACCACAGCCAGGTGACTAAATAGGCCTACCACCTGCTTTAACGACGAGACACGTGCTCTTACTACCACAGCTAGGTCACTAAAGATGCCTGCACCCTGGTTTAACTACGAGACACGTGCTTTTACTACCAGAGCTAGGCGACTAAAGAGGTCTACACCCTGGTTTAACGACGAGACACATTCTCTCACTACCAGAGCCAGGTGACTAAATAGGCCTACCACCTGCTTTAACTACGAGACACATGCTCTTACTACCAGAGCCAGGTGACTAAATAGGCCTACCACCTGCTTTAACAACGAGACACGTGCTCTTACTACCAGAGCCAGGTGACAAAATAGGCCTACCACCTGCTTTAACGACGAGACACGTGCTCTTACTACCAGAGCCAGGTGACTAAATAGGCCTACCACCTGCTTTAACTACGAGACACGTGCTCTTACTACCAGAGCTAGGTCACTAAAGATGCCTGCACCCTGATTTAACGACGAGACACATTCTTTCACTACCAGAGCCAGGTGACTAAATAGGCCTACCACCTGCTTTAACTACGAGACACATGCTCTTACTACCAGAGCCAGGTGACTAAAGAGGTCTACACCCTGGTTTAACTACGAGACACGTGCTCTTACTACCAGAGCTAGGTGACTAAAGATGCCTGCACCCTGGTTTAACGACGAGACACATTCTCTCACTACCAGAGCTAGGTGACTAAAGAGGTCTACACCCTGGTTTAACTACGAGACACGTGCTCTTACTACCAGAGCTAGGTGACTAAAGAGGTCTACACCCTGGTTTAACGACGAGACACGTGCTCTTACTACCAGAGCTTGGTGACTAAAGAGGCCTACCACCTGCTTTAACGACGAGACACGTGCTCTTACTACCAGAGCTAGGTGACTAAAGAGGTCTACACCCTGGTTTAACGACGAGACACGTGCTCTTACTACCAGAGCCAGGTGGCTAAATAGGCCTACCACCTGCTTTAACGACGAGACACGTGCTCTTACTACCAGAGCTAGGTGACTAAAGATGCCTGCACCCTGGTTTAACGACGAGACACATTCTCTCACTACCAGAGCCAGTTGACTAAATAGGCCTACCACCTGCTTTAACGACGAGACACGTGCTCTTACTACCAGAGCCAGGTGACTAAATAGGCCTACCACCTGGTTTAACTACGAGACACGTGCTCTTACTACCAGAGCCAGGTGACTAAAGAGGTCTACCACCTGCTTTAACTACGAGACACGTGCTCTTACTACCAGAGCTAGGTGACTAAAGATGCCTGCACCCTGGTTTAACTACGAGACACATGCTCTTACTACCAGAGCCAGGTGACTAAAGATGCCTACCACCTGCTTTAACGACGAGACACGTGCTCTTACTACCAGAGCTAGGTGACTAAATAGGCCTACCACCTGCTTTAACGACGAGACACGTGCTCTTACTACCAGAGCTTGGTCACTAAAGATGCCTGCACCCTGGTTTAACTACGAGACACATTCTCTCACTACCAGAGCCAGGTGACTAAATAGGCCTACCACCTGCTTTAACGACGAGACACGTGCTCTTACTACCAGAGCTAGGTGACTAAATAGGCCTACCACCTGCTTTAACGACGAGACACATGCTCTTACTACCAGAGCCAGGTGACTAAAGAGGTCTACACCCTGGTTTAACTACGAGACACGTGCTCTTACTACCAGAGCTAGGTCACTAAAGAGGTCTACACCCTGGTTTAACTACGAGACACATGCTCTTACTACCAGAGCTAGGTGGCTAAAGAGGTCTACACCCTGGTTTAATGATGAGACACGACTCTTAAGCGGACCTGCAGGAGATTGGAACGTAAACAGCGAAACTCAAAATGGGAAGTTTTTTACCCACCCTGGCACGAGTGTTTATTGAAATACAAACGTGCTTTATCTGCTGCAAAAAAACAGTGTATTTCTCTGACTTAATCAATATTAATAAACATAATGTTACGGCTCGCCCACCCCGCGCCGGCAGCCAATCAGCTCGTCAGAGCCGGGCTTAGCCGTCAGGGCTGGGCTTCAGTTTGGTGGCCTCCCACGCGCCCATTATCAGTTCGTGTTGTAATCTCCTCGCAGTAGCGGCTACTCTTCCCTCACAGTCCTTTTCTCTCCGAACTCACCCCAGCCCTTGGTTTACGTTTTAGTATCCTATTTAGTATCCTGCCGTGTTCCCGTTTTTGGATTACCCGCGGGTTTTTCCCCTTAGACTTTCCGTTTTTCTTGTCGCTCATTGCCTCCCTGTGTTTGACTATTTGTACGCGTAAGGAATAAAGTTCGCCAATTTTCGGCTAACCCCATCTCTGCCTGGTGTCGTGCGCTTGGGGTCTTCCGCAAACCCTAACAGTACGAACTGACCATGACGACCCCAGCCGACACAGAGAGCGTACCGGTCAGTCCGCTTCGAGCGGCTCTCATCGGACAGATCCAACTGACTAACTCCCACACCCAGCGGCTAGAGGCGGCCTGCGCCGCGGTGAGAGATCTTCAGACTCAGGTCCAGCCCCTCCAGGCCTGTGTGGGTAACCTAACGAGCCAGCAGGTGGCGTTGGCGAGCCAACAAGCAGAGATCCTGCGGCAGTTGCAAACCATCACGGCGGCTCTCACCATCCAGCCGCCGGGCCAGCCTGCCCCTGGAGTCGTGGGTAACCCGCCCCCTGGGCCCGCTGCCCCAGTTAACCCTGTGGGGCTCAACCCAGTTCCTCGGGAGCCCTGCCTCTCCAGCCCACGACCGTTTGATGGCGACTTTGAGACCTGCGCCACGTTCATCATGCAGTGTGAGCTGGTCTTCCTGCACCAACCCAGCATGTTCGCGTCTGATGCTGCCCGGGTCGCTTACATGACCAACCTGCTCACAGGCCGAGCAGCTCAGTGGGCCACTGCTTCCTGGTCCATGAAGGCCAGTTTCTGCCTCACCTACGAGGCCTTTGAGGCAGAACTACGGATGGTTTTCCACCATCCAGTCGGTGGCCAGGACCCTGGTGCTCGGCTAAGCAGTATCCAGCAGGGCAGTGGCAGTGTCACAGACTACTCAGTGGAGTTCAGGCTGCCCGCAGCTGAGAGCGGCTGGAACGACCAGTCACTTCGGGTCACCCTCCGGAGAGGTCTCAGCGAGGCTGTCAAGGACAGCTAGCCACCTGGGAGGAGCCCACCTCCCTCGAGGACCTGATCAAGCTCGCCATCCGCATCGACGGACGCCTCCGGGAGAGGAGGCGCGAGCGAGCCCTGCGTGGATCCCCGTCCATTCCCCAGTCGTCCAGCACTCCTAACAGGACCCCTACTCCTGCTCGCCCCACTTTCCTTGTGGCCGTTTCTCCCCCCGCGCCCCAGACCACGATGGGGGAAGAACCTATGCAGCTGGGGCGTATGCGCCTTAGTCCGGCCGAACGGGAGGCCCAGTTCAAGGCGGGTCAATGCCTATACTGTGGCCAGAAGGGACATCTGATCAGCGGCTGCCCCACTTGGCCAAAAGACTAGGCTCACTTGGACCCCAGGAGATCCTAGTGAGCCGACTTTCCTGTTCCCGCCGTCCTGCCCCACAGAACCATCTAGTTTTTTTTAAGCAATATATTTATTGAATTTTGTTTGCAAATTACATCAAAACAAGTAATAGCACAGTGCAGCAAACATTTTCACCCTACCCCCCCCCCATAACCCTGTCCCTATAACAAGTAATACAATTCAAAGCAGGGTTAAAGAAGATAATAAAGATAAAAATTCAATTAATAAAAATAATAAAATGAAATAATAATAACAATAATTTCTTTCACAGACTGATTAGAGGGTGTGGTTTTTTTCCAGTTGCTTTTACGCATATAAACAATCAGATAGAGTTGTTCTACTCCCCCAGAGCTTGTTCTTGATTAAGCAAGTTACCAACATTAGTATTACGTCTTAGGAAGTACAGAAACAATCCCCAGATTTTATCAAAAACACTTTGTTTACGTCTAACAATATACATTATCTTTTCCATTGACATGTTTGAAGCCATTTCTTTAACCCATATACCAATTCTTGGTCCATCAACACTTTTCCAATTAAGAGCAATTACACGTTTTGCTTGTAATATACACATATCTATAAATCTGAACTCATTGCTATGTAAATGTGGGATGGTAGGATATAAACCAAGAATAAAAAGCTTTGGACTCAATGGTCATTTCTTTGACAAAATTTGATCAATCATACCAACAACGTCTTGCCAGAAGGTTTTCACTTCCACACATTCCCATATACAGTGAAACAGCGTCCCCCTTGCCTCACTACACTTAATACAGGTATCAGGAATATTGTCATTAAACTTGTGGAGTTTAACAGGAGTTATATACATAGTATGTACGCATCAGCCATTTATACTGTCGAAGCTTTAGGTTGCTGCTAACTATCTGTCTCTGGGCCTCTTTACATGCCTCACTCCATTCTTCTAAAGATATTTCCTCCTCTATATCTCCCTCCCATAATCTCAGTTTTGTCTCTGATGATTCATCAGATCCAGATACAAATAAGTCATACATAGTTGAAATTAAACCTTTATCATAACAGTGTTTTGTGACTGCAACTTCTAATATAGAAATGGTAGGAATGTCTAATGAATGGCTTTGACAGGATGATATAAAACTCCTTAGCTGAAGATATTTGAAAAAATGATTCCTTGGAATGTCATACTTGGTAGATATTTCCTCAAAGGACATGAATACTTCATCCTCCTCCCTGTACATGTCTTGCACTTTCCTTAACCCCTTTTCAGCCCATAATTTAAATCCCCTATCATTTTGCCCTGGTTTGAAATTGGCATTACCCAAAATAGGACTGAAGCGTGACCGGGACATATTTATATTCAAATACTTACAAGCATTGAACCAAACATCAATCATATTCAATATTATAGGGTTGTCTGTATTTTTCTTCAGATATTTACAGTCTGCTGAATACAAATACAGGTGCAATGGTAAGCCTGGTTTAACAGAGCAGGCTTCCAGATCAATCCAAGCTGGGGGACTTCCAGATGAGAAGTAAAACATCATCGACCTTAATTGTGCTGCCCAGTAATACCATTGGATATTTGGACATTTCAGGCCTCCTCGATCATATGGTAGATAAAGTAAAGATAGACGTAATCTAGGACGTTTATTTTGCCAAATAAAGTTGGTAAACAGTTTCTTGATTTTCGTGAACAAAGATGAAGGAGGGGGTAGGGGGATATTCTGGAACAAATAAAGACATTTGGGAAGTATATTCATCTTTAGGATGTTAATCCTGCCGATCATTGAAATAGGTAAGGATGTCCAACGCTCTATCGAAGCAATACTAGCGTCCAGGATGGGCTCATAATTTGACTGAGCAATCTTATTCACCTCAGGGACAATTTTTATTCCCAGATATGTAAATGTGTCTGTTGGGTTGAAGGTAGAAGCATAAACAAGACCATTCTTCCTCTCTGTTTCATTCAGTAACATTATAGATGATTTGGAGTAATTAACTTTATAACCAGATATTTTCCCAAATGATTCAATAAGGCTTAGGAGCGCTGGGATAGATCTATGCAGATTTTTAAGCATTAATATCACATCATCGGCGAAGAGTGCTACCCTGTGCTCCAGATGTCCCTCTCGAATTCCATAAATATCGCTGTGAGTCCTCGCCGCTATAGCAAATGGTTCTGTCGCTAGGATAAAAAGTAAAGGCGATAAAGGGCTCCCTTGAGGGCAACTTCTACAAATGTTAAAAGGTTTAGAAACCTTACTATTCGTCAAAACTTCTGCAGTAAGCCCTGTACAAAGCAATCTTACCCATTTGATAAATGTATCCCCAAGGCCAAATCGTGTTAACACTTCAAACAGATAAGGCCATTCAACACGGTCGAAGGCCTTCTCTGCATCAAGTGAAAGTAAGGCCGTGTCAGGCGCCTCCCTCTGACTGTATAAAATATTGAGCACTCGTCTAACGTTATGAAAACCCTGTCTCCCTTGAATGAATCCGTTCTGGTCTTCTCCCACTACTCTAGGTAGAAGATCCTCCAATCTTCTTGCAAGAATTTTACAGAGTATTTTTGTATCAGAATTTAGGAGACTAATTGGACGCATATTTTCACATTTTGTATTTGGTTTCCCCGGTTTTGGGAGTAAAGTGATTAGGGCGCCCCTCATAGATGTAGGGAGAAGACCATTCTCAAAGGATTCCTGAAACATCTCCAAGAGGGGTGGTATTAATTTGGTTTGAAATGTTTTATAAATGTCTATAGGGATGCCATCTGGACCCGCTGATTTTCCAGCCTGCATACACCCAATTGCTTCTGCAATTTCCAATGCAGTTACATCTTGATCTAATACTCTACTTTCCTCTTCCGAATTTTAGGAATATTAAGATTGTCTAGGAATTGTGTTTGCGTTTCCAGATTAGGAGAGCACTCAGAGCTGTATAATTTCCTGTAGAAGTCTCTAAAGGCTTCATTAATCTCTGTCGGGTCCACTATAGTTCTACCACTTGGGACTTCAATACAATTAATAGACCTTTCTGTTTGTTGTTGTTTAATGCACCGTGCTAGAAGTTTTCCGGGCTTTTCCCCCTGATCATAGTAGGACTGTTTGAGTCTCATTAAATCAGCAGCCGCTTTATTAGCTGCCAGTTCATTGTACTGTGCTCTAAGCAGTAGCAGTCTTGTATGAACATCTGTAGGTATATTTCTATTATTATATATTTCTGTTTCCAGCTTTTTAATTTCCTCATCTAATGTCTTCATTTCAAGTCGTGTAGCCTTTTTCTTGGAACTAGTGAAGGAAATGATTTGGCCCCTGATAAAGGCTTTGAAAGCCTCCCACCTTGTGCTAGCAGAAGTCTGGGACTTGTTACATTCAAAATACAGGTCAATCTGCTTATCTAAGAAATCTATGAATGTAGGATCCGCAAGCCACCTGGGTTGAAAACGCCATCTCGGGGGGTCGCACACTAAGTTATTATCTTCATAGGTCAAGGATACTGCAGCGTGGTCAGACAGAACTATACTACTATAATGACATTCATCTATTTTGGAGACAAGTAGCGCTGAAACCAAAAAGTAGCCCATGCGTGAGTGAGTTCTATGAGTACCGGAATAGCAGGAATATTCTACTGCGTTCGGTTTACCATGCCTCCAAACATCAAACAAATTTAATTCCTTCATAAAATGGTGTATCGTCTTTCTGGACTTACTGTGGGTATCATCTAAACCAGTTGACCTGTCTTTTGAAGGATCTAACGTACAGTTAAAGTCGCCAGCTATTATGTATTTCCCAGGATGATTTGAAGCAGTCAAAAACAGACTATTATAGAATTTAGAGTCATCTTCATTGGGGCCGTAAACATTTATCAAAGTTAAGGTTTCAGATAATAACCTACCCTGGACTATAATATACCTCCCTGCAGGGTCCTTAACTACATGCTGTACCCGTAATGGAACCGATGTATGAATTAGTATCATAACCCCTCTAGCATGAGTGGTGTAAGGAGCAGACAACACTTGACCCTGCCATCGTCTTGCTATTTTGGGAACGTCCTCATCCACCATGTGTGTTTCTTGTAAAAAAACGATTTTTGATTTCAAGGATTTTATCCTGCTCATTACCTGCTTCACCTTTGTGAGTTTGATCAAACCCCTACAATTCCACGAAGTAAATTTTACCTTGCAACTCTCGGACATTGATGTATGATGTATGTTATATTAGGAACCGTAGTGAAAAAGTACTTTGACAAACCACACCCACTGATGAAAGAATAAATAATAAAATGAAACCACAACAACCCACCCTCAACCCCATACGAACCTAAAGTCCATGAACTCTGGACATCCCCTCCCATCCCACGTTTAACTACCGCTAAAACGAGTTCTCTACCTTTTCTTTTCTTCTCGCTCCAGCTCGCTATCTTACTTTTTCTAAATACTAATCACACATAACATCATTAATGAACTGTTCAACGCCAACAACATGTAGGCATATATAAAATTAACCATCCGAGCACATACACAAACCTGGAACCCGTGCATGCAGACTGGAAGACGAGGAGAGGGAAAAGTCTGTAGCCTGGTCACAAGAGTCCGCGATGCATCGGGCCTTCCTTCCTCCGACAGGCGCATAAACCGATGATGACTCTCTCTGTCCCTTAGGTCTAGGCCTACTTGGATGTGCCCATGTCATTTCGGCTGGTGCTTGGACATTGTCTCTCATTCAGGGTTAAGGGCATTCCACAAAAGCTGAATAGTCCAGCTATAAACCAGACTCCGTCCTGTCCAGGTAGAAAAATAAAGCCTAAACAAAAACAAAATGGCGACAGTCCGAACACGTAGCTACATCTTTCGTGTAAATGGAAATAAAATGAAATAAAGTGAGCTTAATAGCCTACTGCGTCAGTCCTTATCCGAGGGATTGAATAAACCGCTCCACTTCTGCTGGGGTTTGAAAGGTGTGGGGTCTCTCGTCGTGTGTTACCAGGAGCCGGGCTGGAAAGAGGATTCTGTGCTTGTGGATCCCCCGGTCTCTCAGCTTCTCCCGGACCTGGTCGTAGTCGCGCTGCATCTTGTGCACCCCAGCAGAGAGGTCGATGTGAAAACGGACCGGCGTGTTCTTGTAAAGGACCTGTCCCTTGGTTTTGGCTGCCTTTAGTACTCGCTCCCTGTCCTTAAAGTTCATGAACTTCATGATCAATGTCCTTGGACGACCCGTGCGAGAGTCTACCGGAGCGCCGATTCTATGAGCCCGCTCCACTACCAAGCCCTCCCGCGGATCCATGTTCAGAGCCTCCGGCAACCACTTCTCCAAACATGCAGGTGCATCCTGGCCCTCTTCTTTCTCTGGTAGGCCCACCAACCTTACGTTATTTCGCCGACTCCTGCATTCCAAGTCCTCCACTTTGTCAGTAAGGCTTTTGACGGTGTTTTCCAGCGTGCTAACTCGGGGTGTTAGCTTCTTAACGTCGTCCTCCACGTCAGAAATCCGTTGCTCGGCCTGTTCCATGTGACCCGTGCATTCCTGTATTTGTTTCTTTACATCCGCAATTGTCGCTTGCACTCCATCAATTTTCTTTCAAAGACTGTATGGCTTTCATGATATCTAGGTTGCTATTCTTATCTGTGTCTAACATTTCCTCATCTTCTTCCTCGTGGTCGTCTTCTTCGTTAGCCATATTTTCAACCTGCATGGCGTCGCTAACCTTCTCAGCCTCTTCCTCGTGTCGCCATTTCCTTTTCTCCTTCTCTTTCTCTCTCTTTGCCTTTTCTTTCGGGTTTTTCCCTGACATTTTAGTTCTGGGTACTCTTATACACGTATTGCGTGACTTTAGACAAGATTCGGATTAGTATTGTAGGATTAATTTACACGGTAGCTGCAGAGCTTGAGATGTGCGACCCCCTAGTCCCTCGCCATAACCGGAAGTCCAGAACCATCTAGTTAGCGTTACCCTGGCCTGGGCTGACCAGCGGCTCATGGTGGGTGCACTCCTCGACTCGGGGGCTGATGAGTGTTTCCTGGACTCAGAGTTTGCTGCCCAGGCTAACATCTCGCTAGAGACGCTGGAGAAGCCCATGGAGGCCTTCGCGTTGGACGAGCGCTGCCTGGCCAGCGTCACCCAACGCACCCACCCTGTCTCTCTCACCATAGCAGGTAACCATGTCGAGAGACATCGGTTCTACATCATCCAGTCCCCGTTAGTCCCTGTGATCCTAGGGTGCCCCTGGTTCGTGCAGCATGAGCCACACATCGCCTGGGCCTCCGGTACCATCATGGAGTGGAGCTCCTCCTGTCATGCCCAATGTCTCCAGGCTGCTCCCGTCCCATCCCCCTGACGTGCCCCTAGTGCCCTGCCTCCCGACCTCTCCTCTGTTCCCCCTGAGTACCATGAGTTAGGTGAGGTTTTCAGCATGACCCGGGCCCAATCTCTTCCTCCTCATCGGCCTTATGACTGTGCTATCGACCTCCACTCTGGGGCACCCCTCCCCAGCAGTCGTCTGTACAGTCTGACCATCCCCGAGAAGGCTGCGATGGATGAGTACATCTCCGAGTCCTTGACAGCGGGGCTCATTCGGCCCTCGTCCTCCCAGGTGGCAGCTGGATTCTTTTTCATGAAGAAGAAGGACGGGGGCCTCCGACTCTGCATTGACTATCGCCAACTCAATGAGATAACCGTCAAAAACAAGTACCCCCTTCCTCTCATGAGTTCCACCCTTGAGCCCCTCACCCAGGCTACAGTCTTCACTAAGCTGGACCTCCGGTGTGCCTATCATCTGGTCCGGATCCGGAAGGGGGACGAGTGGAAGACAGCCTTTAAGACGCCCCGGGGTCATTATGAGTACCTGGTCATGCCGTTCGGTCTCACCAACGCCCCGGCGGTATTCCAGGCTCTCATGAATGACATACTCCGCGACATGCTCGACGAGTTTGTGGTGGTCTACCTCGATGACATCCTCATCTTCTCCAGGACCCTCGAGGAACATGTCCAGCATGTCCGCCGGGTACTCGAACGTCTCCTCCGGAACCGGCTCTTCGTCAAGGCAGAGAAGTGCCGGTTCCATTCCCCTTCCGTTGACTACCTGGGCTTGGTCGTTGAGAGGGGACAGACCCGGGCTGACCCCCGCAAGATCCAGGCTGTGGTGGACTGGCCCGATCCCACATCACGGAAGGAATTACAGAGCTTCCTCGGGTTTGCGAACTTCTATCGGAGGTTCATCCGGAACTAAAGCCGCGTGGCAGAACCTATCACCAGGCTTACCTCCCCCTCCCAGCCGTTCATCTGGTCCCTGGCTGCCTGCTCTGCGTTCCAGTCCCTCAAGGAGAGGTTCGCCAGCACCCCGGTCCTGCTCCACCCCAACCCCAAGAGGCAGTTCATCGTAGAGGTGGACACTTTGAACACCGGGTTGGGGGCTGTCCTCTCCCAGCGGTCAGCGTCTGACCAGAAAGTCCACCCATGCGCCTTCTTCTCTCGCCGGTTCCTCCCCGCCGAGGAGAACTATGATGTCGGGAACCGGGAGCTGCTGGCAGTGGTGGCTGCTCTGGAGGAGTGGTGCCATTGGCTGGAGGGGGCGGAACAGCTGTTCACCATCTGGACTGATCATAAGAACTTGACGTTCATCCGGCCAACCAAGCGCCTCAATGGTCGGCAGGCACGGTGGGCCAGCTTCCTCAGTCAGTTTGACTTCACGCTGACTTATCGCCCTGGGTCCCGCAACACGAAGGCAGACTCCCTGTCCCAACAACACCCGAGGAGGGAGCCGGCTATGGAGGAGCCGACTCCCATCCTTCCTGAGGCCAGGGTGGTGGGCGTGGTTACCTGGGACATTGAGACCGTGGTCAGGCAGGCGTTGCGCTCCCATCCCGCCCCGAGCCACGTCCCTCAACGCAGTACGGCCCCGGGTCTCCAGTGAGGCCATGCCAGTCAGTTTGCTTGCCACCCGGGTGTCCACCGCACCTTCACCTTTCTGGCTCGGCGTTTCTGGTGGCCCACCATGAGGATCGACGTCGGGGACTTCGTAAGGGCCTGCTCCGTCTGTGCTCGCAGCAAGGCCTCTCACCAGGCACCCGCGGGTCTGCTGCAGCCCCTCCCAACTCCAAGCCGGCCCTGGTCCCATGTGGCATTGGAGTTTGTCTCCGGACTGCCTCCCTCCCAGGGTAACACTATGATCCTGACAGTGGTGGACCGCTTCAGTAAGGGAGTGCACCTGGTGGCCCTCCCCAGTCTCCCATCGGCTTCTGAGATGGTGGACCTCCTGACGAGCCACATGTTCTGTCTCCACGGCCTTCCCCTGGACGTCATCTCGGACCGAGAGCCCCAGTTCATCTCCCAGGTATTGCGGGCCTTTTGTAAAGGGTTGGGTGCCTTTGTTAGTCCCTCCTCTGGCTATCACCCACAGACTAACGGGCAGACGGAGAGGATGAACCAGAGCATGGAGTCTGCCCTCCGGTGCGTGGCCGCCAACAAGCCCAGCTCCTGGAGCCGGTTCCTCCCCTAGGTCGAGTATGCCATCAACTCCCTGGTCAGCTCTGCCACCGGCCTCTCACCTTTTGAGGTGTCCCTGGGCTACCAGCCGCCTGTCTTTGCTGTGCAGGAGTCGGAAGTGGCGGCTCCCTCCGTGCAGGCCCATCTGAACCGGTGTCGTCGCGTCTGGGAGGTGACCAGAGCTGCTCTGCTCCAGGCAGCTGAGCGCGCCAGTCGGGAAGCCAACCTACGCTGGTCCCCAGCGCCTATGTACCAACCAGGCCAAAGGGTGTGGCTGTCCTCGAAGGATCTCCCGCTTCAGTCCACCGCGAAGAAGCTGAACCCCCGGTTTGTCGGGCCCTTTGAGATCAGGAAGGTTCTCAGCCCCGCGGCGGTGAGTCTGAAGCTTCTGGCTTCCTTCATGTGTCTCGGGTTAAGCCTGTCTCCCACAGTCCTCTGATGCCTCCGGCCCCGGCTCCGCCTCCCCCTGAGATCGTGGATGGGCACCCTCAGTGGAAGGTCCGCCGGCTGATGGACGTCCAGCGCCGAGGACGGGGGTTCCAGTATTTGGTGGACTGGGAGGGCTACGGTCCGGAGGAACGTAGCTGGGTCTCCCGCCAGCTCATCCTGGACCCTGGGCTGCTTACTGAGTTCCATCATTCCCATCCCGACAAGCCGGGCAAGTCGCCTGGTGGCTCCCGTGGAGGGGGGGGGGTACTGTTATGGCTCGCCCACCCCGCGCCGTGGCCCGCCCACCCCGCGCCGGCAGCCAATCAGCTCGTCAGGGCCGGGCTTAGCCATCAGGGCTGGGCTTAAGTTCTGTGGCCTCCCATGCGTCCGTTGTAACCTCCTTGCAGTAGCGGCTACTCTCCCCTCACGGTCCTTTTCTCTCCGAACTCACCCCAGCCCCTGGTTTATGCTTTCCCTTGCAAAGTTTCCCCGTGGAAGTATCCTGCCGTGTTCCCATCTTGGATTACCCGCGAGCTTTTCCCCGTGGACTTTCCGTTTTCCTTGTCGCTCATTGCCTTCCGGTGTTTGACTATTTGTACGCGTAAGGAATAAAGTACGCCAGTTTTCGGCTAACCCCATCTCTGTCTGGTGTCGTGCACTTGGGGTCTTCCACAAACCCCAAACACATAACCCCAGATTTCTCTTTGACACTGTATCTAAACTTCCTAAAAAGCAGCTGTCTATTAGTTGCTCACCATTCACGGCCCATGAGTTTCTAGACATTTCCTGGAATAAGGTTGAAGAGATCTTAAACAAAACTAGAAAAATGCTTTTCCACAGAAAAAGCGTGTGAATGCTGAGCTGCTGAAAGAAATCACGAAAGCATTGCTGAAAATGGATAAATAGGAAAAGTCAGAAAGTCACCAGCCTACCTGAAATACCTGGAAACTGAAATGTGAAATGGCTGAATATTTTAAAAGTTTTAAAGGTATAAAAAACTGAAAAAATTGCCATAATGTGCTAAATACATAAATAGTTTGATTGTTGAATGGTTTCTGTAGTTTAAAGTATGAAAAAGTGGAAGTGGTGCAAAGATTTCAAAGTGCTCCCAGTCCCATTACAAACACACACACAACAAGGCCGTAACACAACTTGCAAGCATTTGCAGCAATGGTTTATGTATGGAAAAGGTTTGAATAGTCTGAAATATGTGACCCCCCCCTCGCTGGCAAAAGAGTCCCCCCCCCCAAGTAGGCCTAGGTCATTGGACTGCAAAACCTGACCTGAACATAGTTCTTCTAAAAGAAGAAAAAAAGCTACAGTACATCAGAAGAAACTGTCTTTATTTGTCGCGTGACATCAATGCCCCCTTCAAACATGGTCCCACATATATCTCATGTTAAATAGCCTACTATTTTCACTGCAAATTTACAAAACAAAACCACATATTACATCACTTTGTGTGAGGTAAAAAGTTGAATTTTGTGAAATTAAAAAAGTATAATCATAGGGAAATTAATTTCCAAAATAGAAGTAGATGAATATTGTAAATTGACAAGTTCTGGAAATCATTCCGGACAGAGGGAAGGATGGTGTCATTACGCTAGAAAAATTGTGACTGTAGCCGACCTACAAATTGATATGTGATGTCACAATAGGACTGAACATTCTAACAGGCAAAGTGTATGGCAGAATTGCTAAGATTTAGAGCTGAATTGTTCAAAAACTATAAAACATTTTTAAAATCTGAATAGGATTCTGAAAGAGCCGAATGTCCTGAACTGTTTAAGCTTTAAATGGGGTTTCTAGCTCAAAAAATGAAGGAGGAGATACAGTTCAAAGGTGATGAGGGTTTCCACCATTCCCCATAGACTTCCATTGTTTTGAAAAAGTAGAAAACGCTTAATATGTCTAAAAATATAAAAGATTTCAAAAAACAGAAATGTGAGCCTTAATGGGCTTAAAGAGATGAACAGTTTGATACCTGAATGGTTTCAGTGGCTAAAAGTATGAAGGAGTAAAAGAGGTGGAAAGGTTGCAAAAGCCCCCCATTGACTCCCATTCAAAAAATGGCTGAAAAAAGTTGAATATTTCAAAAAGTTCAACAGGTATGAAAAATCTGAAAGGGGAGCAATAATGTCCTTAATGAGTTGAACATTTTGATAGTTGAATGGTTTCAGTAGATAAAAGTATGAAGGAGCTACAAAGTGTAAAAAAAATGGGCGGAAGAAAAATAAATAAATAAAGAACTGCAAAGCAATAGTGTGAATGCTGGGAGCATTCACACTAATTAGTTCTTCAACTACATCTACTGCTGCAGATCCTGTCTTACTAAATTAATATCTATACAGCGAGTCACTGACTGTCTTATTAAAGCTGTTGAGACTATCTCTCTTGATACTTTCACTAGGCTAAACCAACTACTTGCCTTCTTGACCCCTTACCAGCCAAACTTTACCATCAAAACGTTACAAGCAAAACGTTACCAGCAACTCTTTACCAGCCAAACGTCACCAGCTACACTTTACCAGCAACTCTTTACCAGCAAAACTTTACCAGCAACTCTTTACCAGCATCACTTTACCAGCAACACTTTACCAGCAACTCTTTACCAGCATCACTTTACCAGCAACACTTTACCAGCCAAACGTTACCAGAAACACGTTACCAGCAAATCTTTACCAGCAAGACCTGACCAGCCAAACTTCACCAGCCAAACTTTATCAGCAACAATTTACCAGCAACACTTTACCAGCCGAACTTTACAGCAACACTTTACCAGCAACACTTTACCAGCCAAACCTTACCAGCAAAACTTTACCAGCAAGACTTTACCAGCAACACTTTACCAGCCGAACTTTACAGCAACACTTTACCAGCAACACTTTACCAGCAAGACTTTACCAGCCAAACGTTAACAGCAAATCTTGACCAGCCAAACTTTACCAGCAAATCTTGACCAGCCAAACTTCACCAGCCAAACTTTACCAGCAACACTTTACCAGGAAATCTTTACCATCAAGACTTTACCAGCAAATATTTACCATCAACTCTTTACCAGCAACACTTTACCAGCCAAACTTTACCAGCACCTCTTTACTAGCAAAATTTTACGAGCCAAACTTTACCAGCAACACTTTACCAGCCAAACTTTACCAGCAACACTTTACCAGCCAAACTTTACCAGCAACACTTTACCAGCAACACTTTACCAGCAAAACTTTACCAGCAACACTTTACCAGCAACACTTTACCAGCAAAACTTTACCAGCAACACTTTACCAGCAAAACTTTACCAGCAACACTTTACCAGCAACACTTTACCAGCCAAACTTTACCAGCAACACTTTACCAGCAACACTTTACCAGCAAAACTTTACCAGCAACACTTTACAAGGAAATCTTTACCAGCAACACTTTATCAGCAAATACTTACCAGCAACTCTTTACCAGCAAAACTTTACCAGCCAAACTTTACCAGCAACACTTTACTAGCAGAACTTTACCAGCCAAACTTTACCAGCAACACTTTACCAGCAAAACTTTACCAGGAACACGTTACCAGCAAATAATTACCAGCACCTCTTTTCTAACCCTAACACTAACCCTAACACTTTACCAGCAAAACGTTACCAGCAACACTTTACTAGCAACACTTTACCAGCAACACTTTACCAGCTAAACGTTACCAGGAACACTTTACCAACAAATAATTACCAGCAACTCTTTACTAGCAACACTAAACCAGCAAATATTTACTATCAACTCTTTACCAGCAACTCTTTACCATCAACTCTTTACCAGCAACACTTTACCAGCAACACTACACCGGCAAATATTTACCAGCAACTCTTTACCATCAACTCTTTACCAGCAACACTTTACCAGCAACACTACACCAGCAAATATTTACCAGCAGCTCTTTACCAGCAACACTACACCAGCAAAAATTTACCAGCAACTCTATACCAGCAACACTACACCATCAACTCTTTACCATCAACTCTTTACCAGCAACACTTTACCAGCAACTCTTTACCAGCAACTCTTTACCAGCAACACTTTACCAGCAACACTACACCAGCAAATATTTACCAGCAACTCTTTACCAGCAACTCTTTACCAGCAACACTTTACCAGCAACACTACACCAGCAACACTACACCAGCAAATATTTACCAGCAACACTTTACCAGCAACACTACACCAGCAAATATTTACCAGCAGCTCTTTACCAGCAACACTATACCAGCAAATATTTACCAGCAACTCTTTACCAGCAACACTACACCATCAACTCTTTACCATCAACTCTTTACCAGCAACACTTTACCAGCAACTCTTTACCAGCAACACTTTACCAGCAACACTACACCAGCAAATATTTACCAGCAACTCTTTACCAGCAACTCTTTACCAGCAACACTTTACCAGCAACACTACACCAGCAACACTACACCAGCAAATATTTACCAGCAACTCTTTACCAACAACACTACACCAGTAAATATTTACCCGCAACACTTTACCAGCAACACTACACCAGCAACACTTTACCAGCAACACTACACCAGCAACACTACACCAGCAACACTTTACCAGCAACACTACACCAGCAACACTTTACCAGCAACACTACACCAGCAACTCTTTACCAGCAACACTTTACCAGCAACACTACACCAGCAAATATTTACCAGCAACTCTTTACCAGCAACACTACACCAGCAAATATTTACCAGCAACACTTTACCAGCAACACTACACCAGCAAATATTTACCAGCAACTCTTTACCAGCAACACTACACCAGCAAATATTTACCAGCAACCCTTTACCAGCAACACTACACCAGCAAATATTTACCAGCAACACTTTACCAGCAACACTACACCAGCAAATATTTACCAGCAACACTGTACCAGCAACACTACACCAGTAACACTTTACCAGCAACACCACACCAGCAACTCTTTACCAGCAACACTTTACCAACAACACTACACCAGCAAATATTTACCAGCAACTCTTTACCAGCAACACTACACCAGCAAATATTTACCAGCAACACTTTACCAGCAACACTACACCAGCAACACTTTACCAGCAACACTACACCAGCAACACTTTACCAGCAACACTTTACCAGCAACACTACACCAGCAAATATTTACCAGCAACTCTTTACCAGCAACACTACACCAGCAAATATTTACCAGCAACCCTTTACCAGCAACACTACACCAGCAAATATTTACCAGCAACACTTTACCAGCAACACTACACCAGCAAATATTTACCAGCAACACTTTACCAGCAACACTACACCAGCAAATATTTACCAGCAACACTTTACCAGCAACACTACACCAGCAAATATTTACCAGCAACACTGTACCAGCAACACTACACCAGTAACACTTTACCAGCAACACTACACCAGCAACTCTTTACCAGCAACACTTTACCAGCAACACTACACCAGCAAATATTTACCAGCAACTCTTTACCAGCAACACTACACCAGCAAATATTTACCAGCAACACTTTACCAGCAACACTACACCAGCAACACTACACCAGCAAATATTTACCAGCAACACTTTACCAGCAACACTACACCAGCAAATATTTACCAGCAACACTGTACCAGCAACACTACACCAGTAACACTTTACCAGCAACACTACACCAGCAACTCTTTACCAGCAACACTTTACCAGCAACACTACACCAGCAAATATTTACCAGCAACTCTTTACCAGCAACACTACACCAGCAAATATTTACCAGCAACACTTTACCAGCAACACTACACCAGCAACACTTCTTAAAGTGGAGTTACTCCTTACCCCATGTGGGGGAGGACAGTATGTTGTGTTGCTGTAAAAGCCCCTGAGGCACATTTTTAACTTGTGATGTTGGGCTACACAAATAAAAGTGACTTGACTTGAAAGACAGACAGGTAATCAGACAGACAGAATAACATTGAACGTGCGGTGTTTTAGTAGCAGGACACTGACCGATGTCTTCACAGTTTTCTCCTGCATGTCCGGGACAACATCTCCATAACAGAGCTGTGAAAACCCTGACCTTCTGTCTGTAGACCGGCCTGGTGGAGAGTTTATACCTACACACACACACACACACACACACACACACACACACACACACACACACACACACACACACACACACACACACACACACACAAAATCTGTTTGTTTTTCAGTGTGTACTGTGGTAGTACTGTTAGGTACTGTTGTCTGTGTACCATGCGTATCAGTGTGTACTGTGGTACTATGGTAGTACTGTTAGAGGTACTGTTGTCAGTGTACCATGTGTATCAGTGTGTACTGTGGTACTATGGTAGTACTGTTAGGTACTGTTGTCTGTGTACCATGTGTATCAGTGTGTACTGTGGTACTATGGTAGTACTGTTAGAGGTAATGTTGTCTGTGTACCATGCATATCAGTGTGTACTGTGGTACTATGGTAGTACTGTTAGGTACTGTTGTCTGTGTACCATGTGTATCAGTGTGTACTGTGGTACTATGGTAGTACTGTTAGAGGTAATGTTGTCTGTGTACCATGCGTATCAGTGTGTACTGTGGTACTATGGTAGTACTGTTAGGTACTGTTGTCTGTGTACCATGTGTATCAGTGTGTACTGTGGTACTATGGTAGTACTGTTAGGTATTGTTGTCTGTGTACCATGTGTATCCGTGTGTACTGTGGTACTATTGTAGTACTGTTAGAGTTACTGTTGTCTGTGTATCAGTGTGTACTGTGGTACTATGGTAGTACTGTTAGGTACTGTTGTTTGTGTACCATGTGTATCCGTGTGAACTGTGGTACTATGGTAGTACTGTTAGAGGTACTGTTGTCTGTGTATCAGTGTGTACTGTGGTACTATGGTAGTACTGTTGTCTGTGTACCATGTGTATCAGTGTGTACTGTGGTACTATGGTAGTACTGTTAGAGGTACTGTTGTCTGTGTATCAGTGTGAACTGTGGTACTATGGTAGTGCTGTTAGGTACTGTTGTCTGTGTACCATGTGTATCAGTGTGAACTGTGGTACTATGGTAGTACTGTTAGAGGTACTGTTGTCTGTGTATCAGTGTGAACTGTGGTACTATGGTAGTACTGTTAGGTACTGTTGTCTGTGTACCATGTGAATCAGTTTGAACTGTGGTACTATGGTAGTACTGTTAGAGGTACTGTTGTCTGTGTACCATGTGTATCAGTGTGAACTGTGGTACTATGGTAGTACTGTTAGAGGTACTGTTGTCTGTGTACCATGTGTATCAGTATGTACTGTGGTACTATGGTAGTACTGTTAGAGGTACTGTTGTCTGTGTACCATGTGTATCAGTGTGAACTGTGGTACGATGGTAGTACTGTTAGAGGTATTGTTGTCTGTGTACCATGTGAATCAGTGTGTACTGCGGTACTATGGTAGTACTGTGAGGTACTGTTCTCTGTTGTCAGAGCTGTGTGTTGGTCTGAGTCCCTCATGTAAACCGAGTGTAGAGGAATCGTTACAGTAATGGACATATTGCCCAATGTATTATAGGACGGATTCAACTTGTGTAGTACATTTTGATGTGTGTGTGTGTGTGTGTGTGTGTGTGTGTGTGTGTGTGTGTGTGTGTGTGTGTGTGTGTGTGTGTGTACATACATGACCAGTTGACAGTTTGGTGTGCCATTGGGACACGGGCTCTGAGATTTAATGTTGTACTTCTCTGTTCCACATGCCACAGCCATGGTAACTTCACGCCGATGGACAAACGCACACCAGTTCCTACACACACACACACACACACACACACACACACAGTCATCATCAGCGGTCACTCAGGGTCGAGTATGACCGTCCTCCTTCTAGGGGCTTGTGGGTGTTGAGGTGGGCGTAGCGGCTGACCCTGGAGCCGTGTATTTTGGGGCAATGTGGGCAAGAGTGTGAGGACGTGGTGGAGGAAGGGGTTTGGGGTTTTCTGGTAACTCGCTTCTTTCTGGGTCGCTGCTTGTTTTCAGCAGCGTGGTGCAGGTCAGGGTTGTAGCACCAGGACCCTCACGGACAGCCAGTCTGCAGCCCCCCTGTGTTTTCCTGCTTGTCCCCAGGTGTGAAGGTCGATGCCAGACCTTTTGATGTGGGCCTTGATGTTGTCTTTATATCGCTTCTTTTGTCCTCCTGGGGCATGGCGTCCTGTCACGAGCTGAGAGTAAAGGACATGTTTAAGGAGGCATGCGGAGACTTCCATCAGACATGTGGAGGACATGGCCAGTCCACCTCAGCTGATGTTTTGTAATGGTGGCAATTATAGTAGGCATGTCGGCCTCCTCGAAGAAGCTGAAGATGGTGTGCTTATCCTCCCAGCTGATCTTAAAGATCTTCCTGAGGCATTGCTGTTGGTGTGCCTTCAGGTGCCAGCTATGTGTGGTTCATGCTTCTGACCCATACAGCAGGGTGAGCAGCACTACCACTTTGGACACCAGAATTTTTGTTCTAGCCTCAAGGTCGCGGTTTTCAAAAACGCTTTTACTCAATCTCTCCACACGCGCTCAGGATCTGTGTTGAGGACACGAGCTAGCTCTTCTAGAGACAGAAGACCAGGGAGGCACCGGGCCCAGATGGCATGTCACCCTCTTATCTTAAAGTCTGTGCTGACTAGCCGGCCCCCATTTTCCCACTGATCTTCAACGGATCACTGCAGCTGTGTGAAGTCCCTCCTGCTTCAAGAGCTTCATTATCATCCAGGTCCCCAAGAGACCCCCTATCACAGGATGAAATGAATACAGGCCCATTGCCCTAATTTCTGTGGTCATGAAATCCTTCAAGAGACTGGTGTTGGCCCACATGAAGGAAATCACATGGCTCCTGCTCGACCCCTGCAGTTTGCCTACCGAGCAAACAGGTCAGTGGATGATGCTGTCAACATGAGATTGCACTACATCTTCCAACACCTCGACTCCCCAGGGACATACATAAGGGTCCTGTTTGTGGACTTTAGCTCAGCATTCAACACCATTGTCCCAGATATCCTCCACTCCAAAGTCACCCGGCTCACTGTACCAGCCCCTATATGCCAGTCGATTAAAAACTTCCTGACAGACCGGAGGCAGCTCATAAGGCTGGGTAAACTCACATCCAGCACCTGGACAATCAGCACTGGTGCCCCCCAGGGATGTGTGCTCTCCCCTCTACCCTTCTCTTGTGGAAAACACAACCATCATGGGCCTTATCCGGGATGGTGAGGAATCTGCATATAGATGGAAGGTTGATCAGCTGGTCCTCTGGTGTGATCATAACAACCTGGAGCTGAAAACACTCAAGACAGTGGAGATGACAGTGGACTTCAGAAGGATCCCCCCCCAACACTGCCCCCCCCTCACCATACTCAACACCACAGTGTCTGTGGTGAAAGCCTACAGATTTCTGGGTTCCACAATCTTTCAGGACCTAAGGTGGGCATCCAACATAAACACAGTCATCATAAAGGCCCAGCAGAGGATGTACTTTCTCCGCCAGCTCAGGATGTTCAACCTGCCTCAGGAACTGCTGATTCAGTTCTACACTGCAATGATCCAGTCTGTCCTCTGCACATCCATCACTGTCTGGTCTGGATCGGCCACCAAACAGGACAGGGACAGACCACAACGGACAGGTAGGTCTGCAGAGAAATTCATTGGTGATGACCTGCCGTCCATTCAGGACTTATACACCTCCAGACTCAGGAAACGGGCAGATAGCATCACTGCAGACCCATCACACCCTGGTCACAACCTGTTCCAACTCCTCCCCTCTGGTAGGCGCTACAGAGCACTGTACCCCAAAACAACCAGATATGAACAGTTTCTTTCTGCAGGCTGTCATTCAAATGAGCACTTAACACTGTCAAATAAATCCAACCATGTTGTATCTACTGTACTGTACATGTTGTATATACTGTACTGTACATTTTGTATACACTGCACTGTACATACTGCACTGTATATACTGTACTTACATGTTGTATATACTGTACTGTACATGTTGTATATACTGTACTGTACATGTTGTATATACTGCACTGTACATACTGCACTGTATATACTGTACTGTACATGTTGTATATACTGTACCGTACATGTTGTATACGCTGCACTGTATATACTGTACTGTACATGTTGTATATACTGTATTGTACATATTGTATATACTGCACTGTACATACTGCACTGTATATACTGTACTGTACATGTTGTATATACTGTACTGTACATACTGCACTGTATATACTGTACTTACATGTTGTATATACTGTACTGTACATGTTGTATATACTGCACTGTACATACTGCACTGTATATACTGTACTGTACATGTTGTATATACTGTACTGTACATACTGCACTGTATATACTGTACTGTACATGCTGTACATACTGTACTGTACATGTTGTATACACTGCACGGTACATGTTCTATACACTGTACTGTACATGTTGTATATACTGTACTGTACATGTTGCATATACTGTACTGTACATGCTGTATATACTGTACTGTACATGTTGTATACACTGCACTGTACATGTATATACTGTACTGGACATGTTGTATACACTGCACTGTACATGTTGTATATACTGTACTGTACATGTTGTATATACTGCACTGTACATGCTGTATATACTGTACTGTATATGTTGTATACACTGCACGGTACATGTTTTATACACTGTACTGTACATGTTCTATATACTGTACTGTACATGTATATACTGTACTGTACATGTTGTATGCACTGCACTGTACATACTGCACTGTATATACTGTACTGTACATGTTGTATATACTGTACTGTACATGTTGTATACACTATACTGTACATGTTCTATATACTGTACTGTACATGCCGTATATACTGTACTGTACATGTTGTATACACTGCAGTGTACATACTGCACTGTATATACTGTACTTACATGTTGTATATACTGTACTGTACATGTTGTATATACTGTACTGTACATGTTGTATACACTGCACGGTACATGTTCTATATACTGTATTGCACATGTTGTATACACTATACTGTACATGTTCTATATACTGTACTGTACATGTTGTACACACTGCACTGTATATGTTGTATATACTGTACTGTACATGTTGTATACACTATACTGTACATGTTCTATATACTGTACTGTACATGTTGTACACACTGCACTGTACATGTTGTATATATTGTACTGTACATGTTGTATACACTGTACTGTACATGTTCTATATACTGTACTGTACATGTTGTATACACTATACTGTGCATGTTCTATATACTGTACTGTACATGTTGTATACACTGTACTGTATATGTTGTATATACTGTACTGTACATGTTCTATATACTGCACTGTACATTTTCTATACACTGTACTGTACATGTTGTATATACCGTACTGTACATGTTGTATACGCTGCACTGTATATACTGCACTGTATATACTGTACTGTACATGTTGTATATACTGCACTGTACATGTTGAATACACTATACTGTACATGTTGTATATACTGTAATGTACATGCTTTGTATATTGTACTGTACATGTTGTATAAACTGCACTGTACATGTTGTATATACTGTACTGTACATGTTGTATATACTGTACTGTACATGTTGTATACACTGTACTGTACATTTTGTATATACTGTACTGTACATGCTTCATATACTTTACTGTACATGTTGCATATACTCTACTGTAAATGTTGTATAAACTGTACTGTACATGTTGTATATAATCTACTGTCCATGTTTTATACACTGTACTGTACTGTACATGCTGTATATACTGTACTGTACATGTTGTATACACTCTACTGTATATGCTGTATATACTGTACTGTACATGTTGTATATACTCTACTATACTGTACATGTTGTATATACTGTACTGTACATGCTGTATATACTGTACTGTACATGTTGTATATACTGTACTGTACATGCTGTATACACTGTACTGTACATGCTGTATATACTGTACTGTACATGTTGTATACACTCTACTGTACATGCTGTATATATTGTACTGTACATGTTGTATATACTCTACTGTACTGTACATGTTGTATACATTGTACTGTACATGCTGTATATACTGTACTGTACATGTTGTATATACTGTACTGTACATGTTGTTAACACTCTACTGTACATGTTGTATATGCCGTACTGTACATGCTGTATATACTGTACTGTACATGTTGTATATACTCTACTGTACTGTACATGTTGTTAACACTCTACTGTACATGTTGTATATGCGGTACTGTACATGCTGTATATACTGTACTGTACATGTTGTATATACTGTACTGTACTTGTTGTATATACTCTACTGTACTGTACATGCTTTATATACTGTACATGTTGTATACACTGTACGGTACATGCTGTATATACTGTACTGTACATGTTGTATATACTGTACTGTACATGTTGTATACACTGTACGGTACATGTTGTATATACTGTTCTGTACATGTTGTATATACTGTACTGTACATGTTGTATATACTGTACTGTACTGTACATGTTGTTAACACTCTACTGTACATGCTGTATATACTGTACTGTACATGTTGTATAAACTCTACTGTACTGTACATGTTGTTAACACTCTACTGTACATGCTGTATATACTGTACTGTACATGTTGTATAAACTCTACTGTACTGTACATGTTGTTAACACTCTACTGTACATGTTGTATATGCGGTACTGTAAATGCTGTATATACTGTACTGTACATGTTGTATATACTGTACTGTACATGTTGTATACACTGTACTGTACATGTTTTATACACTGTATGGTTACATGCTGTATATACTGTACTGTACATGTTGTATATACTGTACTGTACATATTGTATACACTGTACTGTACATGTTGTATATACTGTACTGTACATGCTTTATATACTGTACATGTTGTATATACTGTACGGCAAATGCTGTATATACTCTACTGTTCTGTACATGTTGTATATACTGTACTGTACATGCTGTGTATACTGTACTGTACATGTTGTATACACTCTACTGTACATGCTGTATATATTGTACTGTACATGTTGTATATACTCTACTGTACTGTACATGTTGTATACACTGTACTGTACATGCTGTATATACTGTACTGTACATGTTGTATATACTGTACTGTACTGTACATGTTGTTAACACTCTACTGTACATGTTGTATATGCGGTACTGTACATGCTGTATATACTGTACTGTACATGTTGTATATACTCTACTGTACTGTACATGTTGTTAACACTCTACTGTACATGTTGTATATGCGGTACTGTACATGCTGTATATACTGTACTGTACATGTTGTATATACTGTACTGTACTTGTTGTATATACTCTACTGTACTGTACATGCTTCATATCCTGTACATGTTGTATACACTGTACGGTACACGCTGTATACACTGTACTGTACATGTTGTATATACTGTACTGTACATGTTGTATACACTGTACGGTACATGTTGTATATACTGTACTGTACATGTTGTATATACTGTACTGTACATGTTGTATATACTCTACTGTACTGTACATGCTTTATATACTGTACATGCTGTATATACTGTACTGTACATGTTGTATATACTGTACTGTACTTGTTGTATATACTCTACTGTACTGTACATGCTTTATATACTGTACATGTTGTATACACTGTACGGTACACGCTGTATACACTGTACTGTACATGTTGTATATACTGTACTGTATCTGTTGTATACACTGTACGGTACATGTTGCATATACTGTACTGTACATTTTGTATATACTGTACTGTACATGTTGTATATACTCTACTGTACAGTACATGCTTTTATATACTGTACATGATGTATATACTGTACTGTACATGTTGTATATACTGTACTGTACATGTTGTATACACTGTACGGTTACATGCTGTATATACTGTACTGTACATGTTGTATATACTGTACTGTACATATTGTATACACTGTACTTTACATGTTGTATATACTGTACTGTACATGCTTTATATACTGTATATGTTGTATACACTGTACGGTACATGCTGTATACACTGTGCTGTACATGCTGTATATGCTGTACTGTACATGTTGTATATACTGTACGGTACATGCTGTATAGACTGTGCTGTACATGCTGTATATGCTGTACTGTACATGTTGTATATACTGTACATGTTGTATATACTGTACGGCAAATGCTGTATATACTCTACTGTTCTGTACATGTTGTATATACTGTACTGAACATGCTGTGTATACTTTACTGTACTGTACATGTATATGCTGTACTGTTCATGTTGTATATACTGTACTGTACATGTAGTATACACTCTACTATACTGTACATGTTGTATATACTGTACTGTACATGTTGTATATACGGTACTGTATTGTACATGTTGTATATACTGTACTGTACATGTTGTATATACCGTACTGTACATGTTGTATATACTCTACTTTACTGTACATGCTTTATATACTGTACATGCTGTATACACTGTACATGTTGTATACACTGTATGGTACATGCTGTATATGCTGTACTGTACATGCTGTATACACTGTACTGTACATGTTGTATATACTGTACTGTACATATTGTATACACTGTACTGTGCTGTACATGTTGTATATACTGTACTGTACATGTTGTATATACTCTACTGTGTTGTACATGCTGTGTATACTTTACTGTACTGTACATGTATATGCTGTACTGTTCATGTTGTATATACTGTACTGTACATGTTGTATATACTCTACTGTGCTGTACATGCTGTATATGCTGTACTGTACATGTTGTATACACTGTACGGCAAATGCTGTATATACTCTGTTATGTACATGTTGTATACACTCTACTGTACATGCTGTGTATACTGTACTGTACATTGTATGTATACTGGTACACTCTGTCATGTACATGTACCTCAGACATGTATGTCAGTAAGCTGCAAACGTGTACTTCGGCATCTCTGATGTAGTATTGTGTGCACCACTGCACCGCCTCACCTCTTGTTTCACCTGTATAGCCAGTCCTTGTGTGTATACTACGTGAAGATTGTTGTGTTGTTATTCTACGTGAAGTACACCGAGAGAGCCACGAAACCAGAGTCCAAGTCCATGTAGTGCAAACCTCCGTGGCCAATAAGCATGGTTCTGGTTCTGAGCTGGAGAAGGCCCGGCTGGCCCAACCCAGATGACGGTGTGTTTTGACGTCGGTGTGGCTTTGGTGGAGAGAAGGCTGCCAGGATGTGGGAACTGTTCCACGGTGTCACGGCTGGTGGTGTACAGAGATGGATGGGGGCAGAGCAGGCATATTTCTGTCGGGTGGGGTTGCTAGAGGACATGGGTCTTTGTTGTGTTAATGGCGTCCGGGCCAAGCTGCCTGTATGTCCTTGCAAAGGCGTCCAGTATGTTCTGCGGGTCCTCTTCTACGAGGGACACCAGGGCGCTGTCATCAGCATACTGCAGTTCTGTGGCGGATGGGGTGGTGGTTTTTTAGCTCTGAATCCGTTACTATTTAGAAATGTCCCACGGGTCCTGTACAGGATTTAGACTCCCTGGGGAAGACTGGGACCCGTGAGGTGGAGGATGGTGTCAGCGAAGACAGAGAACACACATACATGAAGACACAACATTACTACGCACAGTTTAGAACTGGTGAACCGTGACCAGGACTCTTCCGAGCCGTCCCGGTTGCTGCCCCCCCCCCCCTGCCGATCCGGGGAGGGCTGCAGACTACCACATGCCTTGTTTGGCGTAAGCCTGACGGACCAATAGAGGAGCTGGATGTCACGGCGAGCCTGAAGCTGGAAATCAAACATGGTGGAATCAGCCTCTGATGTGCGCGCCATGTTTGTTCTGAAGACAGAAGATGGCAGAGGAGCAGATCTGGATCAGGGAGAAAACCTCCATCCAGCTGGACAGAACTACCATCACCTCCACCGCTGGGTGGAGGTTGTGTGTGTGGGTGTGAGAATCTGTGTGTATTTTTGCATGTGTGTGTTTTAACTTTCTGCATCCAGAAGCTCATGAAGTACGATTTCCAACTCCAGTTTTAATCTTGCACGCGCACACGCGCGCGTGTGCAGCCGTACTGACGGAGGCTGGCAGCGTGCCAGAGACGGGTGGAGGGGCAGGTGTCAGGTGACTGTGTGTGGCTGACGGGAATAAACACCTGTTATTTCCATGTGTAAGTGAGACGTGAAGTCAGTCCACCAGGGCCACCACGTCTGAAGACACCAGGACAGAGTCGGACTCTCGGAACAAGGACGGATCAGCAGACGGGATACCCACTGGGCCCAGTACCGTGTGGAGCGGTACCGAGGGGGTTAACTCCGCTCCTCTATTCTGGACAGGGGAACTGCCTTCATTTAAAACATTCCCATGTGAGGAAGAGCTCACTAAAACAAATCCTCCCACACCCACGGCTAAATGTGGACCACTGCCCCGCTGAGATGAAGCCACGCCCACCGAGGGTCCCGACCCCTGAGCCACCCAAGGGCCTGTTCCATGTCTCCCACTCTGTACTCTGGGACCGTGGTAGTACTGTTAGAGGTACTGCTGTCTGTGTACCATGTCTATCACTCTGTACTGTGGGACCGTGGTAGTACTGTTAGAGGTACTGCTGTCTGTGTACCACGTGTATCACTCTGTACTGTGGGACCGTGGTAGTACTGTTAGAGGTACTGCTGTCTGTGTACCACGTCTATCACTCTGTACTGTGGGACCGTGGTAGTACTGTTAGAGGTACTGCTGTCTGTGTACCATGTCTATCACTCTGTACTGTGGGACCGTGGTAGTACTGTTAGAGGTACTGCTGTCTGTGCACCATGTCTATCACTCTGTACTGTGGGACCGTGGTAGTACTGTTAGAGGTACTGCTGTCTGTGTACCATGTGTATCACTCTGTACTGTGGGACCGTGGTAGTACTGTTAGAGGTACTGCTGTCTGTGTACCATGTCTCTCACTCTGTACTGTGGGACCGTGGTAGTACTGTTAGAGGTACTGCTGTCTGTGCACCATGTCTATCACTCTGTACTGTGGGACTGTGGTAGTACTGTTAGAGGTACTGCTGTCTGTGTACCATGTCTCTCACTCTGTACTGTGGGACCGTGGTAGTACTGTTAGAGGTACTGCTGTCTGTGTACCATGTCTATCACTCTGTACTGTGGGACCGTGGTAGTACTGTTAGAGGTACTGCTGTCTGTGTACCATGTCTATCACTCTGTACTGTGGGACCGTGGTAGTACTGTTAGAGGTACTGCTGTCTGTGTACCATGTCTATCACTCTGTACTGTGGGACCGTGGTAGTACTGTTAGAGGTACTGCTGTCTGTGTACCATGTCTATCACTCTGTACTGTGGGACCGTGGTAGTACTGTTAGAGGTACTGCTGTCTGTGTACCATGTCTATCACTCTGTACTGTGGGACCGTGGTAGTACTGTTAGAGGTACTGCTGTCTGTGTACCATGTCTATCACTCTGTACTGTGGGACCGTGGTAGTACTGTTAGAGGTACTGCTGTCTGTGTACCATGTCTATCACTCTGTACTGTGGGACCGTGGTAGTACTGTTAGAGGTACTGCTGTCTGTGTACCATGTGTATCACTATGTCCTGTGGGACTGTGGTAGTACTGTTAGAGGTACTGCTGTCTGTGTACCATGTGTATCAGTGTGTACTGTGGTACTATGTTAGTACTGTTAGAGGTGCTGTTGTCTGTGTACCATGTGTATCAGTTTGTACTGTGGTGCTTAAGTAGTTTGTAGTACTGTGTGTATTAGTGCGTACTGTGGTACTATGCTAATTTGTAGTACTGTGTATTAGTGTGTACTGTGGTACTATGCTAATTTGTAGTACTGTGTATTAGTGTGTACTGTGGTACTATGCTAATCTATAGTACTGTGTGTATTATTGTGATACATGCTAATCGTTAGTGTCTATGTATTAATATTTACTGTGGTACTATCGTAATCTGTAGTACTGTGTGTATTAGTGTGTATTGTAGTACTGTGCTTACTATAGTGTCTGTGGTGGTGGACTCACCTGAGCTCTCAGTGTAATGTGAACATATGTTTTATGGTGAAGTCGGGTTTTCTGAAGGAAGAGTATGTCAAGAGTGTGCTGGAGGTGAAGAGAGTGTCAGACAGAGTGATGAGTATGAAGCTGGAAATCGAAGGTGTATTGCTGAATGTTATCAGCGCATATGCCCCGCAAGTTGGGTGTGAGATGGAGGAGAAAGAAGAATTCTGGAGTCAGTTGGACGACATGGTGGAGAGGGTAGCCAAGGAGGAGAGAGTGGTGATTGGAGCGGACTTCAATGGACATGTTGGTGAAGGGAACAGGGGTGATGAGGAGGTGATGGTAGGTATGGTGTCAAGAAGAGAAATGTGGAAGGACAGATGGTGGTGGATTTTGTGAAAAGGATGGAAATGGCTGTGGTGAATACATAGTTCAAGAAGAGGGAGGAACACAGGGTGACGTACAAGAGTGAAGGAAAGTGCACACAGGTGGACTATATCTTATGTAGAAGGTGCCATCTAAAAGGGATTGGAGACTGCAAGGTGGTGACAGGGGAGAACGTAGCTAGGCAGCATCGGATGGTGGTCTGTAGGATGACTTTGGAGACCAAGATGAGGAAGCGAGTGAAGAGACAGCCGGAGATCAAATGGTGGAAGTTGAAGAAGGAAGACTGTTGTGTGGAGTTCAGGGAGGAGTTAGACAGGCACTGGGTGGTAGTGAAGAGTTGCCAGATGGCTGGACAACCACTGCAGAAATAGTGAGGGAGACAGCTAGGAAGGTACTTGGTGTGTCATCAGGACAGATGAAGGAAGACAAGGAGACTTGGTGGTGGAATGAGGAAGTACAACAAAGTATACAGAGGAAGAGGTTGGCAAAGAAGAATTGGGATAGTCAGAGAGATGAAGAAAGTAGACAGGAGTACAAGGAGACGCAGCGTAAAGCAAAGAGAGAGGTGGCAAAGGAAAAGGTGTATGGTGAGTTGTATGACAGGTTAGACACTAAGGAAGGAGAAAAGGACTTGTACCGATTGGCTAGACAGAGAGACCAAGCTGGGAAGGATGTGCAGCAAGTTAGGGCGATCAAGGATAGAGATGGAAATGTGCTGACAAGCGAGGAGAGTGTGCTAAGAAGGTGGAAGGAGGACTTTGAGGGGCTGATGAATGAAGAAAATGAGAGAGAGAGAAGGTTGGATGATGTAGGGATAGTGAATCAGGAAGTTCAGCGGATTAGCAAGGAGGAGGTGAGGGCAGCTATGAAGAGGATGAAGAGTGGAAAGGCAGTTGGTCCTGATGACATACCTGTGGAGGCATGGAGGTGTTTAGGAGAGATGGCAGTGGAGTTTTTAACTAGATTGTTTAACACAATCCTGGAAAGGGAGAGGATGCCTGAGGAGTGGAGAAGAAGCATACCGGTACCGATTTTCAAGAACAAGGGTGATGTGCAGAACTGTAGCAACTACAGAGGTATAAAGTTGATCAGCCACAGCATGAAGATATGGGAAAGAGTAATAGGAGCTAGGTTAAGAGGAGGAGAGGTGATGATCAGCCACAGCATGAAGATATGGGAAAGAGTAGTAGAAGCTAGGTTAAGAGGAGGAGAGGTGATGATCAGCAGCAGCAGTATGGTTTCATGCCAGGAAAGAGCACCACAGATGTGATGTTTGCTTTGAATGTTTGATGGAGAAGTATAGAGGAAGCCAGAAGGAGCTACATTGTGTCTTTGTGGGTTTAGAGAAAGCATACGACAAGGTGCCGAGAGAGGAGGTGTGGTATTGTATGAGGAAGTCGGGAGTTGCAGAGAAGTACACTATATGTACAAACGTATTGGGGGACACACCTCTTAATTATTGAGTTCAGGTGTTCCATTCAGATCCACTGCCACAGGTGTATAAATCCAGCAGCTAGCCGTGCAGTCTGCATTTACAGACGTGTGTGAAAGAATGGGTCGTTCTGAGGAGCCCAGTGGATTCAAGCGTGGTACCATCATAGGATGCCGCCTTTGCATGAAGTCAATTGGTGAAACTTCTTCCCTGCTGGATGTTCCACAGTCAACTGTAAGTGGTATTGTTGAAAAGTGGAAGCGTTTAGGAACAACAGCAACTCAGCCAGGAAGTGGCAGACCACGTAAAGTCACACAGCGGGGTCAACGAGTGCTGAGGTGCATAGTGTGTAAAAGTCACCAACGCTCTGTTGACTCAGTAACTGCAGAGCTCCAAACTTCCTCTGGCATTAACATCAGCACAAAAACTGTGTGCCGGGAGCTTCATGGAATGGGTTTCCATGGCCGAGCAGCTGCATGCAAGCCTTACATCACCAAGCACAATGCCAAGCGTGGGATGGATGGTGTAAAGCACGCTGCCGCTGGACTCTGGAGCACTGGAAACGGGTTCTGTGGAGTGAAGAATCACACTTCTCTGTCTGGCAGTCTGATGGACCAGTCTGGGTTTGGTGGATGCCAGGAGAACATTACCTGCCTGACTGCATTGTGCCAACTGTACAGTTTGGGGGAGGAGGGATAATGGTGTGGGGTTGTTTTTCAGGGGTTGGGCTAGGCCCCTTAGGTCCAGTGAAGGGAAATCTTAATGCTTCAGCATACCAAGACATTTTGGACAATTCTATGCTTCCAACTTTGTGGGAACAGTTTGGGGAGGGCCCTTTTCTGTTCCAGCATGACTGTGCCCCAGTGCACAAAGTAGGGTCCATTAAGACATGGTTGGGTGACTTTGGAGTGGAAGAACTTGACTGGCCTGCACAGAGCACTGACCTCAACCCCATCGAACACCTTTGGAATGAACTAGAACGAAGATTGTGAGCCAGGTCTTCTTGTCCAACATCAGTGCCTGACCTCACAAATGCTCTTCTGGTTGAATGGGCAAAAATTCCCACAGACACTCCAAAATCTTGTGGAAAGCCTTCCCAGAAGAGTGGAAGCTGTTATAGCTGCAAAGGGGAGACCAACTCCATATTAATGCCTATGGATTTAGAATGGGATGTCATAAAAGCTCCTGTAGGTGTAATGGCCAGGTGTCCCAATACTTTTGTACATGTAGTGTATGTAGGAGTATGAGGGCAGTGTGACAGTTGTGAGGTATGCAGCTGGAATGACAGATGGGTTCAAAGTGGAGGTGGGACTAAATCAAGGATCGGCTCTGAGCTCTTTGTTTTTGGCAATGGTGATGGACAGGTTGATGGATGAGATCAGACAGGGGTCTCTGTGGACAATGATGTTTGTGGATGAGATTGTGGTCTGCAGCGAGAGTAGGGTGCAGGTGGAGGAGGGCCTGGAGAGGAGGAGGTATGCACTGGAGAGAAGAGGAATGAAGGTCAGTAGGAGCAAAACGGAATACATATTTGTGAATGAGAGGGAGGACAGTGGAATGGTCAGGATGCAAGGAGTGGAGGTGATGAAGGCATTTGAGTTTAAATACTTGGGTCAACTGTCCAAAGTAATGGGGAGTGCAGGAGAGAGGTGAAGAAGAGAGTGCAGGCAGGGTGGAGTGGGTGGAGAAGTGTGTCAGGAGTGATGTGTGACAGAAGGGTACCAGCAAGAGTTAAAGGGAAGGTTTACAAGATGGTAGTGAGACCAGCTATGTTATATGGTTTGGAGACAGTGGCGCTGATGAAAAGACAGGAGGAGGAGCTGGAGGTGGCAGAGATGAAGATGATAAGATTTTCACTGGGAGTGATGAAGAAGGACAGGATTAGGAACGAGTATGTTAGAGGGACAGCTCAGGTTGGACGGTTTGGAGACAAAGCAAGAGAGGCAAGATTGAGATGGTGTGGACATGTGTGGAGGAGAGATGCTGGGTATACTGGGAGAAGGATGCTGAATATGGAGCTGCCAGGGAAGAGGAGAAGAGGAAGGCCAAAGAGGAGGTTTATGGATGTGGTGAGGGAGGACATGCAGGTGGCTGGTGCGACAGAGGAAGATGCAGAGGACAGGAAGAGATGGAAACGGATGATCCGCTGTGGCGCCCCCTAACGGGAGCAGCCAAACATAGTAGTAGTAATAGTATTAATAGTAGCAGTAGTATTATTAGTAGTAGTAGTAGATTCTGTCAAGATAAATACCCAGTTGAGATATTAACACATTACATATGTTAGTGTGTCTGTTAGGAAACTAACTGACACCAAAATTAACATTTTAACAACTTTAATACTATTTTTTAAACAATTTAAAATGGCGGCTGTCCAACACATGGAAACACTGCAAGGCCTCGGTGGTAGTCATGGTGCGTCTGTAACCAGACGTGTTGGACATCATCAGAAATCAAGTTTAGACTATTTGTCTGCACTGGACAACACTAGTGTGTTTCTAGGACAGAGCAGCGAACATCACCGAGGAAATGGTGCCACCAACACACGTCATACATACCGACATGACGCACACCATCACACACACACACACACACATTACGAGCAGTCATGTTGGCGGCTCATGGTCGTGTTAGGTGGAACTGATCATTAATGTTTTCTGGTGTGCGATCGATGTGAAACGTTTTAATGCAGATACATGACATGTTAGGAGCATTCGGGGAGCGACAGGTCTGTGTCTTCTTTCTTTCACTAAGTTATTAAACTTTGAAAATCCAAAACGGTCATAATGACCGTCTTGGACAATACACCCGATATCAGCAGGTGTGTGATCTTTTTTCAGAATTGTATCACCAATATCTTGATTGTTGTGACTCTTCAATTCAATTCAGTTCAATGTAATATCATTAAAAACGGTGTGCAGGCACATGTTGAGAATGACTTGAGTCCAAAGAGACAGAAGTACAGAAGCAGCCCAGCTGCCCGTCGGAGGAGCTGTGTACTCCAAACTCCTCTCCTCTTTCTCTTCTTCTTCCACTTTCTTCTTAAAAAAGGAAAATAATTTGGCAGCACGGTGGCCCAGCACGGTGGCCCAGCACGGTGGCCCAGTGGTTAACACCATTTCTTCACAACAAGAAGGTCCTGGGTTCGAACCCCCGGCCACGCCAGGCCCTCTCTGTGTAGAGTTTGCATGTTGTCCCGTGTCTGCGTGGGTTTCCTCCGGGTATTCCGGTGTCCTCCGCCATCAAGAAGACATGCATGTGAGGGTTAATACTCCTGCCTGTGCCCTTGAGCAAGGCAGTGGAAAGAAGAGGCGGAGGTGGTCCCCGGCAGCTACAGCTGCTGCTACTCAACAGGATGGTGACATGCAGAGAACATCCAACAACACAAAGACACACAAGGTGGTTTTCTTCTTCAGAAGCAGAACCATGTGTATGGGCCGTGTAGGGTTGCACTACATGGAGTGCGACTGTGGTGTCGTGGCTCTCTCAGTGTACTTGGCACAGAATAACAACACGGCAACACAACAACCTCACACATATATACACAAGGGACGACTGTCTGTCCAGCGGGCATAGGAGGCGACACAGTGCAGAGAACATATCCGAGATGCTGGAACAGATGTTAGCAGGTTACTTATACGCTTCTTTCTTCTTCTCCTCGTGAGATTCATATTGGCATTATTCATCTACCACGGGGGGGTGGGGGGGGCAGTCTCATCCAGAGAGGGCGGGTGTGGGTGCAGGTCTTTGTCCCAACCAAACAGTTACACACCTGTCTCACTAACCGACCAGTAGAGTCTTTGCTGAGGAACTTGGTTAGTGGCATCAGGTGTGTAACTGTTTGGTTGGGACAAAGACCTGCACCCACACCGGCCCTCTCTGGATGAGACTGCCCCCCCCCTGCCCCGAAAGTGCTTGGACCCCGCCCATCGCTGCTTTATTTGGTATTTATATTTTTTAACCACAATGTCCATATCTGCTTTTATTTTAAGTCAAGTCAGTTTTATTTGTGTAGCCCAATATCAGAAATTACACATGTTCCTCAGAGGCTTTACAGCAACACAACATCCTGTCCTTAGACCCTCACATGGGATAAGGGACAACTCCCTAAACCTCTAACAGGGAGAAAAACCAAGGACATCGCTCAGGGAGAGCGCCAGAGGAGGATCTCTCTCACAAGACGCACAACGTGACATGATGTTGTGTTCACACAGTTTTTAGCAATCTCCATTGACATGTATATGTCTGTGTGTGTGTGTGTGTGTGTGTGTGTGTGTGTGTGTGTGTGTGTGTGTATATATATATATAGCGTTTTTTTGTTTTTTTGGGGGGAAACCATCAATGGCAATGTAATTGCCACTCGCCATATTGGTCCCTCCACATTTGGCCAGCAGCTGCCTGAAGTCTTGGCTCCTTTCACTGTGGTAACTGACTCTGTTGAACATGTCACTAGTGACTTAAATGTGGCCCTCTCTAGTCTCCTGGATTCAGTTGCACCTCTCACTACCAGAGCTAGGCGACTAAAGAGGCCTACACCCTGGTTTAATGATGAGACACGTGCTCTTAAGTGGACCTGCAGGAGACTGGAACGTAAATGGTGAACATCAAAATTGGGAGTTTTTTACCTATCGTGACACGAGTTTTTATTGAAATACAAGCGCGCTTTATCTACTGCAAAAACATCGTATCTCTCTCACTTAATCAATATTAATAAACATAACCCCAGATTTCTCTTTGACACTGTATCTAAACTTATTAAGAAGAAGCAGCCGTATATTAGCTGCTCACCATTCACAGCCCATGAATTTCTAGACTTTTTCTGCAATAAGGTTGATGAGATCTTAAACAAAATTAGATCTTCAGCTCCATCTACTCCTGCAGATCCTGTCTTACTAAATTCATATCTACACAATGAGTCACTGACAGTTCCAGTTATTACAGCTTTTGAGACTATCTCTCTTGATACTTTGACTTAGTTCATGTCAGCTTCTAAACCAACTGCTTGCCTACTTGATCCCTTACCAGCAAACCTTTTTAAAGACCTCTGGCCTTTTCTTGGACCTACAATGCTAGACATTGTTAATTTATCTCTTACTACTGGCATTGTTCCCAGCAGTTTTAAGACAGCTGTGGTTAAACCTCTACTTAAAAAACTGCACCTTGATCCAGGGTCTCTTAATAACTATCGACCAGTCTCTAATCTTCCATTCTTCTCTAAAGTACTAGAGAGACTTGTGTATCAACAACTTTCCACCCATATAAAAGAAAATGATCTATACGAACCTTTTCAGTCGGCTTTCAGGTCCTGTCACTCCACTGAAACTGCTCTGACCAGAGTGGTGAATGATCTTTTACTTGTTATGGACTCTGATTCCACTTCTGTGCTTCTACTACTGGACCTCAGTGCAGCCTTTGACACCATTGATCACTGTATACTTTTAGGTGTGTGTGTGTGTGTGATGCACAGGGCGTGTGTGATGCATCAGTGCAGTAGTACTGGGTAGTAGTGCTTGTAGTTAGTGCGGGCTGCATGCTGCATGCTGCTTCTGCTCTCTACTCTCTGCTCTCAGCTCCTGCCGCCGGCTGGCCCTCTTTGCGGGGGTGAAAAGAGGAGCCGAGAGCGTAAGTCTCCCCTGCCGGTACATAGCCTCTCTACCGCCAAGACTCCTGCAGTGCCTCCTCGTGGCCACACACGGTAACTGGGTACCTTGCGGTCCCTGGCTAAACTGTAGGGGATCTCGGAGCTACAGTGGTCCCCAGAGGTCTAATGCGCAGGCCCATGTGAAGTGGATACGCCCTGGCATTGACCAACCACTGTCCCACTGCCTTGTGGGTAAGTGTAGGACGACAAAGGCTAGGGGAGCACACCCTGAGAGAAAAGCAATGTGCATGGCGGCGCACGATAGGCGGTCCTCTGACAGACTGGAGCTCCGGCAGCCTCCTGCAGCTGTGGAAGAGTGCTGGTCGTCTTGGGCCTCCCTTGCCACCAGATCCCACCCTCTCACAGTGAAGAAGTGCTGCTGGGACATGCGCACCCCCAGCGGCACTGTAAATAATCTCTTTGCGCAGGTATCCACCTCTGCCTCGGTGAGACCAGCAACCGGAATATGGATCAAAGTCTGGCGGCGATGGGGCGTCTGGTGACGGGAGCAGGTATGAATGCACTGGAAGCTCCTAATCAGACCCCTGCACGCCAGCGGCACAGGGCTATTCATGGTCGCCAGCAGCTGGGCTTGAGTGGCAGCTGCTCTCGGCAGACCCCTGTGTGTCTGAGCAGCCCTATTTAGGAGCCACACTGCTCACCCCAACTGGGGAGGGGCCTAGAAAAGGTGGCCTAAACATTGCCCACTCAAAACATCCTGGATAGGCTACCGCACCTATCGGGACATTCCACTCTGCGGTCGAAATAAAAAAAAGAAAATAATTCCCTTTAAACTGGCAACATGGAACATAAGAACTCTGCTGGACGTTAATGCCGAAAGACCTCAGCGAAGGACTGCACTAATTGCAACGGAACTCAATCGCTACAATATTGACATTGCTGCACTCAGTGAAACCAGGTTCCTGGATGAAGGCTCCCTGAAGGAGGACACCTACACCTTCTTCTGGAAGGGATACCCTGCAGGAGGACAACATCAGCATGGTGTGGGATTTGCAATAAAAAACAGCCTCCTACCAAGACTCACTGAAACACCGATTGGCATAAGTGAAAGACTCATGTCGCTCAGGATCCCTCTGGCCAAGAAACGTTATGCCACCCTCCTAGGTGCCTATGCACCAACACTGCCATCAGAGGATGACGTAAAGGGCCGCTTCTATCAGTCACTAGATGAGGCTCTCCGTCATATACCCAAGGAGGACAAGATCTTTTTGCTGGGCGATTTCAATGCCAGAGTGGGGAAAGACAACAAGGTGTGGAGTGGTGTCATTGGTGGGCATGGCATTGGGAAAGTCAATGCAAATGGACTGCGCCTCCTAAGCCTCTGTGCTGAGCATGGCTTGACCATCACAAACACCCTCTTCCAATTAAAAAACAAGCACAAAACATCCTGGATGCACCCACGCTCCAAACATTGGCACCTATTGGACTACATCATTGTGAGACGTGCTGATACAAAAGACGTCTTACTCACTCGTGCAATGAGAGGTGCTGAGTGCTGGACAGATCACCGGCTCATCATGACCAGGCTCCAGGTGGAGGTACGCCCTGCTGTTCGTCTCCAAAGGTCAGGAAAGAAGAGGCTTGACTGTACCCGGCTAGAAAAGGCTGAGGTCCAGAACAATCTCCGCCTCTCTCTGGCTGAAAACCTGGAAGACATTGAGCTTCTCTTGAGCACGGATGATTCCATTGACAGGAAATGGTCTTCCGTGAGCTCCAGACTCTACAAGGCAGCATCCCAATCCATCGGTTACAAGAGCAGAAAACACCAGGACTGGTTCAATGACAACACAGGCACAATAACTTCCATACTCAAAGGCATGCATAAAGCACACAGTGCTGTCCTCAACAATCCCACATCAGCTACACTCCGGCAACAATGGCAAGCATCCAGGAGAGAGGTGCAGTCAAAATTGCGTGCCCTGCAGAATGAGTGGTGGATATCGAAGGCAAATGAAATACAATCCCATGCCGATAGAAATGATATGCACAACTTTTATGATGCAGTGAAAACCATCTACGGCCCAAGAAACTGCTCTGTCTCCCCCCTGAAGTCTGATGATGGTACCACCCTCATAAAAGACCAGAAATTCATCACAAAAAGATGGGCAGAACATTTTGAGACTCTTTTGAACCAGCCCTCCCCAACAGATCCCTCGATCTTGGATGAACTATCTGTCCGCCCCACCATCCAAGACCTTGACCTTCCACCAACCTTTGAAGAGGTTCATTGTGCAGTTAGGTCGCTGAAAAATAACAAGACCCCTGGCCCTGACAGTATCCCTGCAGAGATTTTTAAACAGGGAGGCTACCTCTGCACCCGTGCACTTTTCCTGTTCATCTCACACGTATGGAAGAACGAAACTGTCCCTCAGCAGTGGAGGGATGCTAACATCAGCTCCATATATAAAGGCAAAGGAGACAAGTCCCTCTGTGGCAACAGCCGTGGCATTTCACTACTGGCTGTTGCTGGAAAAGTCCTGGCCAAACTCATGTTACACAGGCTGGTAAAACACATCTCAGAGGAGCTGTTGCCTGAGTCACAGTGTGGGTTTAGGAGGAATAGGAGTACTGTGGACATGGTGTTCACAGCACGGCAACTCCAAGAGAAGTGCAGGGAGCAACATCAGAACCTCTTCATAGCCTTCATCGACCTGTCAAAGGCTTTCGACACAGTCAACAGGGACATCCTATGGAACATCCTCCTGAAGTTTGGCTGTCCACGAAAGTTTGTCAACATCCTTCAAAGATTTCACGTGGGGATGATGGCACGTGTGATCATTGGAGGCCAGGAATCTGAGCCCTTCAGGGTGTGCACCGGGGTACGTCAGGGGTGCATCCTTGCTCCAGTTCTTTTTAACATCTTCCTCCTGTGTGTGACATTGCTGCTCCACAAGGAAATCAGGAAGGACAGTGGGGTTACTGTGGACTTCAGACTAGATGGAAACCTATTTAACATCCGTAGGCTCCAAGCGGTCACAAAAATTACATCGGAGCACATCATTGAGTTACAGTACGCAGATGACTGTGCAGTTGTGGCCCACACACCCGAGGCACTACAAGCTACCCTTGCAGCTGCTACAAGGGCGTATGGTAGGCTGGGGCTCTCTATAAATGTGACAAAGACTGAAGTAGTATGCCAGTGAGCATCTACTCCTCCATCTCATTCACCAACCTTCAACATCTCCGACAAACCACTCGCAACAGTGGAATCCTTCAAATACCTGGGCAGCTTTCTCTCTGACGACTGCAGCATCGACAGGGAGATGCAAAACCGGATTAAACAAGCGTCATCCTCTTTTGGCAGACTTAGGAGAAGGGTCTTTCAAAACAAAGACCTCAACCTCCACACCAAAATATCTGTCTACTTGGCAGTTGTCATCACGACTCTCCTCTACAGCTGTGAGGCGTGGACCCTGTACAGCCACCACCTCAGGATGCTTGAGGCCTTCCACATCAGATGCCTACAATGCATCCTGAGGATAACCTGGCGTGACCGAGTGCCCCATACTGAAATACTCCGCAAGACCAACTGCATCAGCATGGAGGCTACCGTCACCCAGTACCAACTTCGATGGCTCGGTCTGGTCATCAGGATGCCAAAGGAGCGCTTACCGCGTAAAGTGCTGTATGGCCAGCTACATCTTGGCCGCCGCTTGGCAGGGGGCCAGAAAAAACGGTACAAAGACCAGCTGAAGACCATCATAAAGAAGTGCGGCCTGAACCCGAGCCAGCTGGAAGACACTGCCGCCCAACGCTCCATCTGGCGGCAGCTCTGTCAACAAGGGGTGCAAAACCTCGAGAAGGACCGCGGTGATCGACGGACCAGAAGACGTCTGAAGAGACATGAAGCCAGTACCACACCTACACCCCCAGTCAGTGATTTCACCTGTTCTGTCTGTGGCAGACATTGTGGATCGCGGATTGGGCTTTACAGCCATAAGAAGACTCACAAGTGACAGAGGCAGGATTGTCATCATCGGACACGACGGACAACCTAAAGCAAGCAAGCAAAAGCATACTTTTAGGTAGATTAAATTGTAATTTTGGTGTCTCTGGCTTAGCTCTCTCTTGGCTTCAGTCATACTTATCTGGAAGAACACATTGTGTCTGCTATAATAATATTATATCAAAATTTTCTGACATTAAATATGGTGTGCCTCAGGGCTCAGTTCTAACCCTCTACTTTTCTCTCTTTACATTGGCCAAATTATCCAAAGGAGTTGAATCAAGTGCAACTGGACTTGGTATATATCCGTGAAGACGTGTCGCCTCTCATCCAAGAGGCTTCCTCAGTTCCTGCCTTTCTGACTAGACCAAGCTAGTCTGACTGGCTGCTGATGAGGCTCAGAATTTATCCTCTAGGAGTCGTTATCAGAGCTATTGATATGCGTGGCTCTTTGTGTCCCGATGTTTACCAACGCCCGTCACTAACAGAGCTATAGATGTGCGTGGCTCTCCTGTGCTCCGATGTTTGGCCGCGCCCGTCGTTGTCGGAGCTATTGATTATTGATTTGCAGTTGTTTAGCAGAGACGGTGGTTGGGGTGTTAGTTTGGACTTCATTGTTCAGTGGTCATGAGAGTCGTTGGAGCCGTTAGTGAGCGACTGTTGTTCTTGGAGGCTAGGCTTCTTGAGTCTCCTGGGTAGAGGTGAAAGGACGGCATTGTAAGTGGGAGATAGGTGGTGTCGCAGACCTCCTCCTCTGTTGAGGGATGGTTTTTCCAGTTTCTCATAGATGGCTTCCTTCACCCCTCTTTCAAACCATCTATCTTCTCTGTCCAAAATGTGTACGTTGCTGTCCTGGAAGGAGTGTGTCTTCTCCTTTAGGTGTAGATAGACTGCTGAGTCTTGTCCTGAGGAGTGTGGCCTTCTGTGTTGGGCCATCCGTTTGTGTAGTGGTTGTTTGGTTTCTCCTATGTATAGGTCAGTGCAGTCCTCATGGCATTGTACAGCATACACCAGACTGCTTTTCCGGGTGTGTGGTAGGATGAACCAGTCTTTGTGGGAGTGTGTTGCTGGGTTTGAAGTATACCGGGATGTGGTGTTTGTTGAAAATTCTCCTGAGTTTCTCGGAGAGCCTAGCCTATGCCAAGCCTAAATGGGCTTGCCTGCTGCCATCAGACCATCAAGAGTCTGTTGAGTCCTTTAAATCCAAACTTAAAACTCATCTTTTTGCCTTAGTTTACCATTAGTTGCCTTTAAGTTGAGTGCTTCACAACCTGGACTGGATGGTGGGTTGGTTTTCTGCCTCAATGAATTTACCAACCACTGTTCTGCCGACCAGATTATCGAGTATAGATTACAGAGTATAGATTATGACTAGTTGATGACTTAATTGATTATGGCTAATGACTATTGCAAACTGTTCTCTTCTCTAACATGTCTTTTCTCTCTCTCTGAATGATGTCTTCTCCTTTCTCTTTCTCTGTGTTTGAATGGTGTCATGTGAGTCTCCCCTGTGTGCATGTGCAGTCGGTTCTCCTCCCAGGTCTCCGTGGTGATGGTGGTCACCATTTGGATGCTGCCTGCCCTTCCTCTCCTCACATAAGTTGTTCTTTTATTACATGATGATGCTGGTTGCATAGCTTGGGTCATGGACTGCTCCGTTGGCATGTGGACACTGCTTGGCATCCTGTGCATCATGTTCTTCATAAATGTGATGTCCATTATAATTCTGTTATCCTCTTTCAATGTTGTGTTGTGTAAGTTGTGTGAACACAACATCCACTGCACGCTGTCCGTCTTGGGAGAGAGATCCTCCTCTGTTGCTCTCCCTGAGGGTTCCTCCTATGTTTCCTCCCTGTTAAAGGAGTTTTTAGGGAGTTGTTCCTCATCCGATGAGAGGGTCTAAGGACAGGATATTGTGTTGCTGTTAAGCCCACTGACGCACATTTGTAATTTGTGATATTGGGCTATACAAATAAAATCGATTTGATTTGAGAAAAGTGCTCAAAGATGTAGAATGAAACTTGGCCTCACATGGAGGGAGCAGTACAAGCCTGCTCCATGTGAGGCGCTCTCCCCAGCCTGAACCACACTGGCCGCTGGCCAGAGCTCCTCACATGGAGGGAGCAGTACAAGCCTGCTCCATGTGAGGCGCTCTCCCCAGCCTGAACCACACTGGCCGCTGGCCAGAGCTCCTCACATGGAGGGAGCAGTACAAGCCTGCTCCCTCCATGTGAGGAGCTCTCCCCAGCCTGAACCACACTGGCCGCTGGCCAGAGCTCCTCACATGGAGGGAGCAGTACAAGCCTGCTCCATGTGAGGCGCTCTCCCCAGCCTGAACCACACTGGCCGCTGGCCAGAGCTCCTCACATGGAGGGAGCAGTACAAGCCTGCTCCATGTGAGGCGCTCTCCCCAGCCTGAACCACACTGGCCGCTGGCCAGAGCTCCTCACATGGAGGGAGCAGTACAAGCCTGCTCCATGTGAGGCGCTCTCCCCAGCCTGAACCACACTGGCCGCTGGCCAGAGCTCCTCACATGGAGGGAGCAGTACAAGCCTGCTCCATGTGAGGCGCTCTCCCCAGCCTGAACCACACTGGCCGCTGGCCAGAGCTCCTCACATGGAGGGAGCAGTACAAGCTTGCTCCCTCCATGTGAGGCGCTCTCCCCAGCCTGAACCACACTGGCCGCTGGCCAGAGCTCCTCACATGGAGGGAGCAGTACAAGCCTGCTCCCTCCATGTGAGGAGCTCTGGCCAGCCTGAACCACACTGGCCGCTGGTGAGAGCTCCTCACATGGAGGGAGCAGTAC
>NC_079223.1:2225329-2240355 GCF_029633865.1 Lampris incognitus
TGATGTATGTAATATTCAGACTGTCATCTCAAATAGGGAGACCAGGGCAGAGAGAGTTTTGAGCAGAGAGTCTTATTTGGTCCCTTTGAAATGTCTTGGTCTGTAGAAAGGCCCAGCCATGATGAAAGCTAAACCCGACTCTGTTAAATATCTGGGCACTTTCAAGTAAGATCTTATTCTTCTAAGATGGAGCTGCCCTTCTAGCTGAAGCCTCTCCTCCACACTACAGTTTCATCCACTCTATACGTGGATGAGAGTGGTGGAGGACTGGCAGCCATTTTCTCAGATGTTTTTAAATGTACGTGCTTGCATCTAGGCAGTTTCTTATCCTTCGAGTATCAAGCGATCTTATTGGAAAGTCAATCTTCTGTGTTACTGGTTACTATTTATAGGCCCCCAAAGCATACAGCCTTATTTTTACCTGAAATATCCAAACTATTGTCGAATTGTTTTACTAATTATGACAGAATTTTATGTTTGAGGACTTTTATTTGCATGTGGCTAATGCCTCACACGGCGAAGCTGTGGCGTTTGTACAGCTTCTGCTTTCCTTTGATTTTATTCAACATGTTGTTGGGCCATCCCACAACCTTGGCCACACCCTAGATTTAGTTATCTCTAGAGGCCTGGATATTGCTGTGGACAAAATTGTTGATACTGATTTATCAGATCACTACTGTTTGTTTTTTCACATGCTTGTCTCTGACTTAGCAAAAAACAACACAGCGTGTATCATAAAAAGATGTTTTCTTAGTCCTTCTGCAGTCATTAACTTCCCTCATCACCTGCACAGTCTTCCTCTGTCAGCTGATATTTCCTCAGTGCATGATAAAGTTAACCACTTCAACTTTAAACTAGAGTCAGCTCTCTACATAGTGGCTCCTATGAAAACTAAGAAAAAAATCACAAACTACAGAAATACCCTGGAAGACTGAGCAAATACGTTTGCTCAAGAGGGATTGCCATAGAGCACAGCGAATATGGAAAAAAGTAAGCTTACAATCCATGGCGAGATTTTTAGAAAATCTATATTTGTTTATAACAAAGCTCTGCGCTGTGCAAGGCAGGCTTATTTCTCTGGCGTTATAAATGAAAACCGGAACAAATCCAGAGTCTTATTCTCCACAATCGATCACCTTATAAATCCTCCCCAGTCTCATGAGCAGTTATGCCCTGCATCTAAATCAAAATGGGATGAGTTTGCATCATTCTTTGATAATAAAATCATGAATATTTGAGCAGGTATCATGAATAAGGTTGTTAATCCAAACAGTCAAACTACTAGTAACGACTCTTGGAGAAATCTAATTTCCTTTTGCAAAATTAGTGAAGAGGAACTTCGTAAAACCATCTTGCAGATGAAGTCGTCCACCTGATCTCTGGATGCAATTCCCAATGCCTTTTTTAAAGAGGTCTTAGATAGTTTGATTGGGGATGTTTTGGATATTGCAAACTGTTCTTTAGAATCGGGTATCTTTCCTGATTCACTGAAAACAGCTATAGTAAAGCCCTTACTCAAGACGAATAATCTCGATCCGTCGGTGCTGAGCAATAATAGGCCTATTTCTAATCTGCCTTTTCTGGGCAAGATTTTGGAAGAGGCAGTCTATAAACAACTGGATGGGTTTTTGCATGAAAACAATATTCATGATAAATTTCAGTCCGGTTTTAGAAAAGGACACAGTGTTGAAACAGCACTTGTAAAAGTAGTCAATGATCTCAGAGTGAGCACTGAGCGCTGATTGGATTGGCCTTTCAGGCCCTGCCATATCATGGTTCTACACCTCACTGGCAGAAGCTATTTTGTTAGTCTTTCTGACCATGTCTCAGACAAACATGTAATTTTTTCAGGTATTCCGCAGGGTTCCATTCTTGGTCCTTTATTGTTCTTCCTGTACATGCTGCCGCTTGGGAAAATTATCTGTGATCATGGAGTGAATTTCCATATGTATGCTGATGATACTCAGTTATATTTATCTGTAGCGCCAGATGACCCCAATGCTCTCAATCCCTTGATGAATTGTCTGTCTAGTATTAAACAATAGATGAGTGAAAACTTTCTCAAATTGAACGAAGACAAGACAGAAATTCTCATTATAGGCACTAATGCACAGAGACAAATTATATCAAGTAAAAATGGAAGTCTGGCTGTACAGAATAAGACTGTAGTAAAAAACCTGGGCGTCATCGTTGACTTTGAGCTGAATTTTAAATCACATATCAACAATGGTACAAAGGGTGCCTTTTTTCACCTAAAACATATTGCTAGAATTAGACCCTACCTCTCCCTGGAAGATGCCAAAAAGGTGACGCATGCTTTTATCTCTTCGCGTCTAGACTATTGCAATGCACTTCTTACTGGTTTACCTAAAAAAAAGTTATCGATAGGCTGCAACTAGTACAGAACGCGGCAGCAAGGGTCGTAACAAAAACCAGGATGAGAGATCACATGACCCTAGTTTTAGCATCTTTACACTGGCTTCCTGTAGCATTGCGGATTTATTTTAAAATTATTTTACTTGTGTTTAAAGCTCTTCATGGTTTAGCACCCTCATACCTATCTGACTGCTTATCTGATGATGTTCCGAGTGGCTCTCTTAGATCCTGTGGTGCTGGCCTGCTCAATGTCCCTAGAATGAACTACACGAAGTATGGCGAAGCAGCATTTTGTTTTTATGCACCGACGGCTTGCAATAGATTCCCCCAACAAATAAGAGAAGCTACATCCATAGATAGTTTTAAGAATTAGCTCAAGACCCATTTTTATACTCTTGCTTTTAATTAATTGCATTTCTTTTACTCTTATTTTTTTATCTTGTACTGTGGTTTTATTTCTTGCCTTGTTTCATGTTTTGCCTAGGTCTGTATTTTGTTACTTTTTACTTATTTTATCTGTATTGTTATTGAGTTTTATTGTTTCCTTGTTTTTAATGTAAAGCACTTTGAGCTACATTTTATATATCAAAGGTGCTATACAAATAAAGTTTATGATTATTATTATTCCACCATCACCAAGCGACCAGACAGCTGGGGTAAAGAAGGCCTTTGCCAGCATCAACCCATGCAAAGCTGCGAGGCCAGACAACATACCTGGGCATGTTATTAAGGATTGTGCAGAACAGCTGAAAGACGTTTTTGCAGACATCTTCAACACCTCGCTCAGTCAAGCAGTAGTGCCCACCTGCCTCAAAAGTGCCACTGTAGTGGTTATAGGGATACACAATTCCCCTTATTGAGCTGGTAGGAACGTTTGTTTACAGCTGCTGTTTTCTCGGTTCGGGTTTACAGTGACACACTTCCGCTGCGCGGGTTTTTGTTGTTGTTGTAATGGGGGAAGGAATAAATGGTGCACGTTGTGTAGCCGAAAGAGAAAGTTGTCACGACTCCTGCTTGAGCTCCTCTACACTGGTGACCCCGACGTTTGTCTCTTGGTAGTTATCAGAGACAATCTTTCAGACGAACATGGTTGACAAAATCAGCGCGGTTTCTCTCAAATTGCCAGAGTTCTGGGAGTCATCGGCAACGACATGGTTCGCCCAGGCGGAAGCGCAGTTTGCTATCCGCAAGATAACGGATGATGCTACGAAATACTACTACGACGTGGTATCGGCGCTCGAGTGTTGGACTGCAACTAGAGTGGTGAGTCTCCTTACAAATCCTCCGGCGGCAGACAAATACAAGGGGCTCAAAGACCACCTCTTGAAGAGTTTTGAACTGTCCGACACCGAGCGGGCCCACCGCCTCTTTTCTCTGCAAGGCTTGGGTGACAGCAAGCCATCCGAGCTCATGCACACAATGCTGAATCTGCTGGGACCGGCGCACACACCTGATTTCCTCTTTGTCCAACTGTTTCTGCGACACCTGCCTGCTCAGGTGCGGGCCGCTTTGGCTAACACCAGCATTACCGATTGCTGCAAGCTAGCTGAAGAAGCTGACAAGTTCTTCCTGGCCAGCCAACAGCAGCACTGCGCGTCTGCGCTCACCCCTGCCCCCACCCCCACACGCCACCACCTGGTGACTCCATGGTGGTCGCCGCGGCAACCCCCGGTCGGCGACAGGAGCCCGGCCTGTGCTTTTACCATGCACAGTTCGGGGCCAAGGTGAAAAAGTGCAACTCCCCGTGCAATTTCAGCTCGTCGGGAAACACCAAGGCCGGCGCTCACTAGTGGCCATGGGCGTCGGCGTGGAGGACAACAGGCTACTTTTCCTGCAAGACTCAATCTCGGGGCGGCATTTCCTATGCGACACTGGGGCGCAGAGGAGTGTCGTACCTGCATGGAGTGTGGACGCCCTGTCGGGCGCTCACGGCCCTCCCATGGAAGCTGCTAACGGCAGCTCTATCCGTACGTACGCCACGAGGCACATTGACATGTGTTTTAACGGACAGCGGTTCAGCTGGGATTTTGTCACCGCCGACGTGGCATTTCCCCTCCTCGGTGCAGATTTCCTTTGTGCTCACGGGCTGCTGGTGGACGTCAGGAATCGACACCTGATTGACGCCGTCACCTTCGCTTCACACGCGTGTGCACTCAGCAATACAGGCTCCGTCAGGCTGTCCAGCATGCTCTCCAACGAGGACGTGTTTCTCCATCTTCTCTCCGAGTTCCCTGACCTCACTCAGCCCACATTCTCGTCATCTACGACCAAACATGGGGTTGAGCACCACATCATCACCACTGGCCCGCCGGTGCACGCCCGAGCTCGGCGCCTCAACCCGACCAAGCTCTCCGTCGCCAAGGCGGAGTTCGAGAACATGGAGCGCCTCGGCATCATCCGCCGCTCCAGCAGCCCGTGGGCTTCACCCCTCCACATAGTGCCTAAGGTGGCGTCCATGTGGTGACTACCGTCGGCTCAATGACGCAACAACACCGGACCGCTACCCGGTCCCTCACATCCAAGATTTCTCCGCCCACCTGGCTGGGAAAGTGATCTTTTCCAAGGTGGACCTCGTCCGTGGATACCACCAGGTGCCCGTCCATCCCGCTGATGTCCCCAAAACAGCTGTGACAACTCCGTTCTGACTGTTCGAGTTCCTGCGCATGCCGTTTGGGCTCAAGAATGCCGCTCTGTCCTTCCAACGCCTCATGGACTCAGTGTTGCGGGACCTGCCTTTCCTCTGTGTACCTGGATGACATCCTGGTCGCTAGCGCCTCTGTGTCCGAGCACTTGTCCCACCTCAGAGCCCTTTTCGAGAGACTCAGCCTGCACGGGTTGATAGTTAACCTGGCCAAATGCCAGTTTGGTCTGAGCAACATTGACTTCCTGGGCCATCGGGTCACCAAGGACGGGGCGGCCCCCCTTCCAGCTAAGGTGGAGGCCGTCGCAGACTTTCCACGCCCACACACAGCCCAGTCCCTCCGGGAGTTGATTGGCATGGTGTCCTTCTACCATCGGTTCATCCCCCGGGCTGCCGATCTCCTCCGCCCCCTATATGAGGCTCTGAAGGGCACAGCCCCCAAACACGCCATGGACTGGTGTTCAGAGAGGGACACGGCTTTTCAGGATGTGAAGGCCGCCCTGGCTGACGCGGCGATGCTGGCACACCCTGTGTCTGGAGCGCCCATCGCCATCACGACGGATGCTTCGGACTACGCTGTCGGCGCGGTTTACGATCAGCGGGTGAGCGGCGCGTGGCAGCCGCTTGCCTTCTTCAGCCGGCAGTTGAACCTGAGAGAGCGCAAATACAGCACCTTTGATCGTGAGCTGCTTGGCCTTTTCCTCGCTGTTGGGCACTTTCGTTTCCTACTGGAGGGCCGTCAGTTCACGGCTTTCGTCAATCCCAAACCGCTGGTGTTCGTGATGGCCAAGGTGGCAGAGCCGTGGTCAGCCCACCAGCAGCGACAGTTGGCCTACATCTCAGAGTTTACCACCGACATGAGGCATGTCGCTAGGAAGTCCAACCCGGTCGCCGACTGTCTCTCCCGGGCCATCGCTGGTGCCGCCCATTTGGGACTCGACTACAGCCAGATGGCGGCTGACCAGGCCGCCGACCCAGGAGTGCAGGCATGCAGGACCGCCCTCACAGGGCTGCAGTTGGAGGATGTGGCTTTCGTCGACGCCGGCGCCACGCTCCTGTGTGACGTCTCTACGGGTCAGCCCCGCCCCGTCGTTCCGACTGCTTGGAGGCGGCGGGTCTTCGACGCAGGCCATGGGCTGTCTCACCCTGGCAGAAAGCCTTCACAGAGGTTAGTGGCAGCAAAGTTTGTCTGGCATGGACTCAAAAAGGATGTGAGGGACTGGGCTGACACCTGTGTGGAGTGCCAACGCTCCAAAGTGCTCCGGCACGTCAAAGCGCTCCTGACACCTTTCACGGTACCTGAGAGGAGGTTCGGCCACGTGAATGTGGACCTGGTAGACCCCTACCCCCCTCCCGTGGTTTCACATACCTGCTCACCATGGTGGACAGGACCACGCGATGGCCAGAGGCCGTCCCGCTTTCGTCCACGACAGCGCCTGAGGTTGCCCGAGCATTCATCGGAACCTGGGTCGCCCGCTTTGGCACCCCATCTGACCTCTCCTCGGACAGAGGGCCGCAATTCACGTCAGCGCTCTGGGAGGAGATGGCCGCAGGTTTAGGGGTGAGGCTCCATCGCACCACAGCGTATCACCCTCCATCGTTAATGGATTGGTCGAGAGGTTCCATCGCTCGATGAAGGCCGCATTGCGGGCTACCCTCAAGGACGACCGCTGGGTCGACAAACTGCCTTGGGTCATGCTTGGGCTCAGGACGGCCCCCAAGGAGGACCTCCAGTCCTCTTCCGCCGAACTGGTCTACGGACAGCCACTTCGGGTCCCGGGGGATTTCCTTCCCACCGCCACAGCTCCCTGGTCCGCCAGCTGCCAACGGACTGCGCTGCAGGAGGAAGCCAGGGCTTTTGCACCGGTCCCCACTTCTCAGCATGGCGGCTCTCAGTCCTATGTCCCCACGGAGCTGCGGTCGGCGGAGTATGTTTTCATCCATCACGACGCGCACCGCGGTCCCCTGCAGCCACCCTATGACGGCCCATTTCGGGTACGGGACACTGGAGATAAGCACTTTGTGGTGGAGGTTGGCAGCAGGCTGGAGTGGGTTTCTGTGGACTGCCTCAAGCCTGCTCACCTGGACTTAGACCGCCCTGTTGGTCTGGCCCTGCCTCCACGGCGGGGGCGCCCCCCAGCCCTGCCCCCCTCCCCCCGCCCCCTGCTTCCCCAGCCCCTCCCTTTCCCCGGTCCAGCTGTGAGGACTCTGCTGCTTTGCCTGCGGTTAACCAGCCCCCAGCTCCTGTTCAGCGGAGCCGTTGGGGCAGAGAGATCCGCCCCCCTCGCCACGCTGACTTTTCCTATTAAGGCGAGTTCTGGGGGGACGTGTGTAGTGGTTATAGGGGTACATAACTCCCCTTATTGAGCTGGTAGGAACGTTAGTTTACAGCTGCTGTTTCCTCGGTTCGGGTTTACAGTGACACACTTCCGCTGTGCGGGTTTTTTTTGTTGTTGTAATGGTGGAAGGAATAAATGGTGCACGTTGTGTAGCCGAAAGAGAAAGTTGTCACGACTCCTGCTTGAGCTCCTCTACACCACCATCATTCCGCTGCCCAAAACGTCAAACCCAGCCAGTATGAATGACTTCTGCCCTGTGGCCCTCACGCCCACAGTTATGAAGTGCTTTGAGCGGCTTGTCATGCAGCACATCAAGGCCTGTCTCATGGCAAACCTAGACCCCTACAGTTTGATATGGAGCCAACCAATCCACGCAAGACGCAACATCTACCACACTCCACCTCACTTTGTCACACCTGGACGGGAAAAACACCTATGACAGGATCCTCTTCATCGATTTCAGTACCACAATAACAACAACAACAATATAATAAACTTTACTCATATAGAACTTTTCTAAAGAGGGTTACAAAATGCTGCACAGAACATAATAATAATGGCCTGTCCAGGGTGTCTCCCCACCTGCCACCCAGTGACTGCTGGGATAGGCTCCAGCATCTCCGCCACCCTGAGAGCAGGATAAGTGGTTTGGATAATGAATGGATGGATGGATAATGATAATAATAAACATTTTATTTAAAGTCGCCTTCCATGACAGTCAAGGTCACCTCACATCAAATACAGTAAAACAAAGCAGTAGAAGTCATTAGTGGAATCAACAATAAAACACAATACAGCACACATCAGCAGGAGTTGAAAAAAAAAGATGAATTTGATGCTGTTAAAGTGAGTAGTGGGCTTTGGGCAAAATATTCATTTTAACTGCTAATTCTACCAGTCAAAGACAGAGGTAAACTAGCCTATCTTTGAATGTCACGTAACCCCAGATCCAAGGTCTCCCCCTATTTCTGCCGTTTTGTAAAACAACTGATCAAGCCGTTTCTGGCTTATTATGGTGCAGAAAGGCACCCAGAACCAGTAAATCGATTCTTCAGAGGTGCAAATTCAATGGTGGACTTTCTCTGCCAAATTTCCAGATGTATTATTGGGCGACACAGATTAAAAAAATTTCACTTTGGCTTAATTCAACGGATCTGCCATGGCGTAAGTTAGAGGCATAGTCCTGTGTTTCATCTTCCCTAATGGCTCAGCTTCTGTCCTGGGTACGACGTTACACTGCAACTGTCGGGTCGTCGGCAACTAAACCGGCACCCCCACTTCAACCCTTGGGTTGTTGTGAGGAGGGTGTGTGGACACCCGGCAGGACTAGAAACAAAACCTGACAAAAAGCAGATGAGTTCCTCTGTGAACCAACGGCCATCCATACCTGGAGAGGAGATAGGGACCACCAGGTACTCCCCCTACTGGAACACCATGATGACTCAACCTCTTGTTGAGGCATCAGCTGTGCTCCTACCACCTCCATAGGTTACGGAACTAATGATGATGATGATGATGAATAGCTCTGCTTACCTCCCCTATTCCAACCAACCCCTCTGGCTTTACAAACAACCAAGTGGTACATTCCACCCTCGAAATTTGGTATGAAAGTTTGGTATCAGTTCAGGACGCATTTTAAATTTATTTCAGCATCCACTTTAGCTCCTGCACTGAGGAATCATTTATTTTGACCCTCGTCTACAAATTCCACCTTTTCTGTATCGCATGATAAAGGCCTGAAATTTTTTAAAAGATCTGTATAAGGACGGTATCTTTCTTAGTTTTGCAGATCTATCATGTGAATTTCATCTCCCACCTTCTCACCTCTTTGATTATTTTCAAATTAGGCACTGCATTAAATCTTTGTTTCCACTTTTCCACTCAAACCCATCCCAAGTCAATCCTGGGATGAGTTTCTCAGCGCAGACCCCCATCGAAAGTCACTCATTTCAAAGGTTTAATAAAACTTCTCTCATGTGACAGTTCACCAGCCACTAAAGTCAAGGCTGCCTGGGAGCTTGAACTGGGCTTGAATCTGGATGATGACTGGTGGGATGTTGCATTTAACAAAATTCACACAAGCTCAACTTGCACTCGACTCACACTCTTACAGTTCAAGGTACTATTTAGGGTTCATTTTTCCAAAATGCGATTGTCACAAATGTATCCCAATATCATTGACAGTTGTGATAAATGTCATGCTTCATCCTGCAGTCTCACCCATATGTTCTACTCCTGTCCTTTATTATCTTGTTTTTGGCAGAAGTACTGTGATACTATGTCAAAATACTTTCAAAAACTATAAAAGTCTCTACCCACATTGCCATATTTGGGCTCCCAGAAGGCTACTACCAATTCACCTCTAAGCAGTTAGATGTTCTAGCTTTCACTTCCTTACTGGTGAGACGCAACCTTCTTCTCCACTGGAAGTCTACCAAAGCTCCCTCCAGCAGTCAGTGGCTCAGGGATACCATGTCCTTCTGAAGCTACAGGAGATCACATACGCTGTGAGAGGTAACTCTGATAACTTCTATGGCAGATGGCAACCCTTTTTGATAGGGAAATGTCACCTTGTTGGCTGCTGATCCTCTGGCCAGTGATCATGTCACTATTTGACTGGGTGTTTTGCAGACATTCCCGGTCGAGTCTTGGAGAGGTTTCACGTTTGTCTGCGGAAGCGCTTGGATCCCGAACCCTCATCTGCCTCCTCTGTGTGAACGAGTGTCTCATCTGTCTCCTCTGTGTGAGAGAGTGTTTTTGCGTAGTTTAGTATGTTTATTCTAGTTTGCATTTTTGCCTGCCCTGTGTGGCAGTAGTCTTTTGTTGTGTGCTGTGCTGAAGGCCAGTAAAGTGACTAGTACTCACCTCTGCCTCTTCTCTGCAATTGGGTCCAAATACACAGCATTACAAATAGTCCCCAGCACAGGTGCACACCATCACAGGCCAGTCAAGGAGATTCGGTGCAGGTGAACCAAAGCACCAATCAGGAGATGGGAGAGCCCAGATCACAGACCATGACAGGTGCACCTAATCACAGGCCAACCAGTACGCAGGTGCCACTCATACTGGCTGATTGCAGGCCGATAGTGAAATGTCACATGTTGGCTGCTGATCCTCTGGCCAGTGATCATGTCAGTACCCCCCCCCCAGGGACGGATTTCAGACATCCCAAAACCAAAGGACCCAGCAGGACAGAGGGGCCCAGGGGGAGGACAAAGGGCCCGGGGGGGGGGACGAATGGGGCCAGGGATCTCAAGCCAGTGGCCCGAGGACTGGGACTGATTGGGAGGGCAACCAGGATGCAGGAGGCAGAGCATCTCCGGCGGACGGGCAGATGGATGATGCCGATAGTACTGCCATGGCTGGAGGGCTGCTGGGCAACCGGACTCCGGAGGAAGCGGGATGGCTGCTGGGCAACTGGACCTCGGAGGCAGCCTGGCAGCCGTGGGGGAAACGGGCCTCAGAGGTGCCGCAGGGGAAACGGACCTCATAGGTGGCGTGGCAGCCGCGGGGGAAACGGACCTCGGAGGCCCATTCAGCTTAATGGGCACATGAGTCAATACATGAGCAAAACTCAGAAAAGAATTGGGAACAACACCAGAGGGTCAAAACATCAGCTACTGGTTGATAGAGCGGCCACCTAAGACTCTAAGACCAGACAGACCAACCTGAACACAGCCTGAATTGACAACAAGAAAGCTTATGATTCAATACCCCACACCTGGTTACTGGAGTGTTTGGCATTATACAAAGTCAAGAGGACACTAATAGCCTTCATCAAGAACTCAATGCAGCAGTGGAAAACAACACTAGAGGCCAACTCAAAAACGATCACACAGGTAACTATCAAATATGGCATATATCCCTGCATTATCCCTGTGCACTATCCCTGCTGCTGCTCTGCAGACTGCTGCTCAGTCAGATCATCACAAAGAATGTATATGGATACAGGTTCAGAAGTGGAGTTACCATCAGCCACCTCCTATGCATGGATGACATCAAGCTGTATGCCAGGAATGAGCGAGACATTGACTCGCTGATCCACCTCACCAGGCTCTACAGAGATGACATCGGGATGTCATTTGGACTTGATAAGTGAGGTCAAATGATGGCAAAAAGAAGAATGGTGGTGATGACTTTAGGGGTTGACTTTCCAAATGGCAGAATAACAGACACAGAGGACAGTTACAAGTACCTGGGTAATCTACAGACAAATGGAAACCATGAGAAGGCAGCAAGGGTACCAGCTCCAGCCAAATACCCCCAGAGAGCAAGGTAGGTCCTAAGGAGCCAGCAAAATGGGAAGAATAAGATCCAAGCCATCAACACATATGCCCTACCAGTTATCAGATACCCAGCTGGAATAATAAACTGCCCAAAGGGGGAGGTAAAGGCCACAGATATCAGGACATGGAAATTCCTCACAATGCACGGAGGGTTCCGTCCATAGTCTAGCAGCCTGAGACTGTATGATAAGCAAAAAGATGGGAGCCGAGGGTAAGTGTTAGAGCAGGGGTGGGCCATCTTATCCAGAAAGGGCCAGTGTGGATGAAGATTTTTGTTCCAACCAAGCAATTACACACCTGTGTCTCCTAATCAAGTTCCTCAGCAAAGGCTCGACTGGTTGAGTAGTGGGATCAGATGTGTAACTGCTTGGTTGGAACAAAAACCTTCACCCACACCAACCCTTTCTGGATAAGATTGCCCACCCCTATGTTAGAGCCACTATCAGGGATGAAACAAGGAACATCCATGAGTACATCACAAAGAGGCCCCCCAGGATGGACTGCTGAATGAATATCACAGGCAGCAGAAGACCGAGTTGGGAAGAAGAGGTATCATGGAAGATTATGCCCATCCATGTGTTGTATGACCGACAGATAGAAGACGTAGCTGATATTGAGAAATCCTACCAGTGGCTAGAAAAGGCTGGACTGAAGGACAGCACAGGGGCTGTGATCATAGCAGCACAAGAACAGGCACTTGGGACAAGATCGGTTGAGGCAGGGGATGCAGGCTGTCCAAAGACACCGCTGAGACAGTCCAGCACTTAGCTGGGAAAGCATATACTGAAAGGCATAACCAAGTGGCTAACCCACCAGACATCGTGGTGGTCGACAAAGAACAGAAGACAGCAGTAGTGATTGAAGTAGGAATCCCAAGTGACGGCAACATCATGGGAAAGGATATGAGAAGCTAGAGAACTCAACCCGGTATCACGTCTTTTCGTGTCATACTCACGAATGATTAATCTATGGATTCGTGCTGTGCAACACGTATTTTTAAACAAAATGCTGTTCAGCACAAAATACAACTGTATTTCAGTTGGAAGGCTGTTTCGTGTCTGCACTGCGTTTTTTCTTCGGTCAATCGGGACTCGGGAGCGCAGAAGCCTTACAGGTTAGGGTTAGGGCCGGAGAGGATCCGTCGCATATCGACCTGTGGATTTTAAAGACATCTTTAACATTTCTCAACACAAAAACACAAAAGTGTCGTTGATTCCGCAACAATATGACAGGCTAATGTTGCGCCCATCCGTTTTCATTATTTCTCCTTCGATTCTGAGAAGTCAAGCTTGTTTTGGTCGGCTTCAATAGCGGAAGGCTACGTTAGCCTACCCATGATCCTCAGCGAGTTTGAAAGTCGTGCCGAGTGTCACACAAATAATGGAAAATTCATGTCCATGTACACGAGCCAACAGATTAAATGTCGTGACTATTTCACGAACGGGCATGATACCGGGCTGGAGAGAAATACCAAGAGCTGAGGGAAGAACAAGATCGGATGTGGAAGGTGAAATCCACAGTAGTCCCAGTGGTAATAAGAGCACTGGGGGCTGTGACCCCAGACTGGGAGAGTGGCTCCAGCAGATTCCAGGAACAACTTCCGAGGTCTCTGTTCAGAACAGTGCGGTCCTCAGAACATGTAAGATACTGCACAGAACCCTCAGACCCCCAGGCCTCTGGTAGAAGACCCGAGCTTGAGGAAGACACAGTCGCTATGAATATAGCAAAATACAGACCACAATTCAGAGCTGTTACTCATCAGGCTGGTTACATCTGGAATAGGACGGACTTTAATTCCCGAATGATTACATTTGAATTTTGATTCATCCTGACTCGGTGTGTCTTAGTTAGGCTAATGTGAAGGAGACAGTTCTGTCATGAGAGAGCCATCACCCATTAGCCAAACTGCTTATCCTGCTCTCAGGGTCATGGCATGCTGGAGTCTATCCCAGCAGCCCCTGGGCGGCAGGCAGGGAGACACGCTGGACAGGCCGCTAGGCCTTGTTTATTCATATTTTAGTTTTGATTGCAGAAAATGAATGTTGATATGTTATCTGTATATATATATATGTATATACATATATCTGTTTGATAGTATGTTTAATGTTTTTGAAAAGTTAAAGCTCCCATCTCGCTGTCTCTCTGTCTCTCATCCTCTATCCATCTGTCTGTACCTGTCTCTCTAGATGACTGAGGTTATCATTTATTTAACTGATAAGACAAACCTGCTAATAACACAAATGGATTTGACGGCACATGAGACCTCAGAGTGCCGTGGATTCTGGAAAACAGGAAACAGGAAATAAAAGAAAACAATTGAGAAAATGTCACTGAAAGCAGTGATGTCACAGCCAGTGACCTTACAAAATGTCTTCTGGACCAAGAGCCCCAAGGCAGACAAGGACTCAAAAGAAAGAAAGATCCTTCCCTAAAAAATATTTTTCATCATTCGAATCAAAAGTAAAACCAAACACAAAACTGTTAAGACCCACATTCCATTTGTCACACACACACACACACACACACACACACACACACACACACACAGTAGGCCTTTTTTAGTCTCTCTCTCTCCAACATACTTACCCAGTGCGAGCAGGGTAGTTCCCTCCGTCTCCTAGTGGGGGTGCTACTGTGTTGTGGCGCTCAACTGGGTTTTCCTGTCGTTTCTGCCCCCCCTGGGCCTCAGGCCTGTGGACGTGGGGCAGGTGACGGTGATTTGGGGGTATCAGAGCTCCAAATGCTCCTGTTTGAGCCTGCTGGTCCAAGCTTCCTGTTCCTCTCTCCTCCTCTTCCTGCTCCACCTCGGGGTCCCTGGCCCTCACCTCGCAGTGGGCGCTGACCAGTAAACCCAGTATCAGCAGCAGCTCTCCCACAGCCATGTCCCTGCTGTCGCTCCACTCTGCCGAGTCCAGACAGGAAGCTGCTGTTTTATAAGTGGCTGCTGCCATGACAGGCCCCGCCCACTCTGGGGAGGAAAACAGAAAGCCCTGCCCCCATTTCCCCTGACGCTTCATCCAAATGTCTCCCTCGCCCCCTCGCCCCCTCTCCCCTCTCCCCCAGTGTTAGTCTTTTCTGCGGGGTAGTAGACAGAGTTTTTCAGCTCGGGGACGATTTGAAAACATGCTTGTTCTTCTAAATACGTTGTTAGAACTCCACGACGACCTTTTCTGAAGCCCTTTTTCCTTTGATGAGCTGCATGACAGTAAGACGCACACATGTGAACATCAGCTGCTGGACGGCAACGGCAACCACATAAATGTGCTTTTCAACTCCCCCCCTCTCTCCCTCTCTCTCCCTCTCTCTCCCTCTCTCCCTCTCTCTCTCCCCCTCTCTCTCTCTCTCCCTCCCTCTCTCTCTCTCTCTCTCTCTCTCTCTCTCTCT
>NC_079223.1:2240555-2248055 GCF_029633865.1 Lampris incognitus
GGGTGATATGATGGTTGTGTGTGTAGCAGGTGTAGGGTGATGTGATGGTTGTGTGTGTAGCAGGTGTAGGGAGATGTGACGGTTGTGTGTGTAGCAGGTGTAGGGTGATGTGATGGGTGTGTGTGTAGCAGGTGTAGGGAGATGTGACGGTTGTGTGTGTAGCAGGGTTGTAGGGTGATGTGATGGTTGTGTGTGTAGCAGGTGTAGGGTGATGTGATGGGTTGTGTGTAGCAGGTGTAGGGTGATGTGATGGTTGTGTGTGTAGCAAGGTGTAGGTGATGTGATGGTTGTGTGTAGCAGGTGTAGGGAGATGTGATGGTTGTGTGTAGCAGGTGTAGGGTGATGTGATGGTGTGTGTGTAGCAGGTGTAGGGTGATGTGATGGTTGTGTGTGTAGCAGGTGTAGGGTGATGTGATGGTTGTGTGTGTAGCAGGTGTAGGGTGATGTGATGGTTGTGTGTGTAGCAGGTGTAGGGTGATGTGATGGTTGTGTGTGTAGCAGGTGTAGGTGATGTGATGGTTGTGTTAGCAGGTGTAGGGTGATGTGATGGTTGTGTGTAGCAGGTGTAGGGTGATGTGATGGTTGTGTGTGTAGCAGGTGTAGGGTGATGTGATGGTTGTGTGTGTAGCAGGTGTAGGGTGATGTGATGGTGTGTGTAGCAGGTGTAGGGTGATGTGATGGTTGTGTGTAGCAGGTGTAGGGTGATGTGATGGTTGTGTGTGTAGCAGGTTGTAGGGTGATGTGATGGTTGTGTGTGTAGCAGGTGTAGGGTGATGTGGATGGTGTGTGTAGCAGGTGTAGGGTGATGTGATGGTTGTGTGTGTAGCAGGTGTAGGGTGATGTGATGGTTGTGTGTAGCAGGTGTAGGGTGATGTGATGGTTGTGTGTGTAGCAGGTGTAGGGAGATGTGACGGTTGTGTGTGTAGCAGGTGTAGGGTGATGTGATGGTGTGTGTGTAGCAGGTGTAGGGAGATGTGACGGTTTGTGTGTGTAGCAGGGTGTAGGGTGATGTGATGGTTGTGTGTGTAGCAGGTGTAGGGTGATGTGATGGGTGTGTGTGTAGCAGGTGTAGGGTGATGTGATGGTTGTGTGTGTAGCAGGTGTAGGGTGATGTGACGGTTGTGTGTAGCAGGTGTAGGTGATGTGATGGTGTGTGTAGCAGGTTGTAGGGTGATGTGATGGGTTGTGTGTAGCAGGTGTAGGGTGATGTGACGGTTGTGTGTAGCAGGTGTAGGGTGATGTGATGGGTGTTGTGTAGCAGGTTGTAGGGTGATGTGATGGGTGTGTGTAGCAGGTGTAGGGTGATGTGACGGTTGTGTGTGTAGCAGGTGTAGGGTGATGTGATGGTTGTGTGTAGCAGGTGTAGGGTGATGTGATGGTTGTGTGTAGCAGGTGTAGGGTGATGTGATGGTTGTGTGTAGCAGGTGTAGGGTGATGTGATGGGTGTGTGTAGCAGGTGTAGGGTGATGTGATGGTTGTGTGTGTAGCAGGTGTAGGGTGATGTGAAGGGTGTGTGTAGCAGGTGTAGGGTGATGTGATGGTTGTGTGTGTAGCAGGTGTAGGGTGATGTGATGGTGTGTGTGTAGCAGGTGTAGGGTGATGTGATGGTTGTGTGTAGCAGGTGTAGGGTGATGTGATGGTCGTGTGTAGCAGGTGTAGGGTGATGTGATGGTTGTGTGTGTAGCAGGTGTAGGGTGATGTGATGGTTGTGTGTGTAGCAGTTGTAGGGTGATGTGATTGGTGTGTGTAGCAGGTGTAGGGTGATGTGATGGTTGTGTGTAGCAGGTGTAGGGTGAAGTGATGGGTGTGTGTAGCAGGTGTAGGGTGATGTGATGGGTGTGTGTAGCAGGTGTAGGGTGATGTGATGGGTGTGTGTAGCAGGTGTAGGGTGATGTGATGGGTGTGTGTGTAGCAGGTGTAGGGTGATGTGAGGGTGTGTGTAGCAGGTGTAGGGTGATGTGATGGTTGTGTGTGTAGCAGGTGTAGGGTGATGTGATGGGTGTGTGTAGCAGGTGTAGGGTGATGTGATGGTTGTGTGTGTAGCAGGTGTAGGGTGATGTGATGGTGTGTGTGTAGCAGGTGTAGGGTGATGTGATGGTTGTGTGTGTAGCAGGTGTAGGGTGATGTGATGGTTGTGTGTAGCAGGTGTAGGGTGATGTGATGGTTGTGTGTAGCAGGTGTAGGGTGATGTGATGGTTGTGTGTGTAGCAGGTGTAGGGTGATGTGATGGTTGTGTGTGTAGCAGGTGTAGGGTGATGTGACGGGTGTGTGTGTAGCAGGTGTAGGGTGATGTGATGGTTGTGTGTGTAGCAGGTGTAGGGTGATGTGATGGTTGTGTGTAGCAGGTGTAGGGTGATGTGATGGTTGTGTGTGTAGCAGGTGTAGGGTGATGTGATGGTTGTGTGTGTAGCAGGTGTAGGGTGATGTGATGGGTGTGTGTAGCAGGTGTAGGGTGATGTGATGGTTGTGTGTGTAGCAGGTGTAGGGTGATGTGATGGTTGTGTGTGTAGCAGGTGTAGGGTGATGTGACGGTTGTGTGTGTAGCAGGTTGTAGGGTGATGTGATGGGTGTCGTGTGTAGCAGGTGTAGGGTGATGTGATGGTTGTGTGTAGCAGGTGTAGGGTGATGTGATGGTTGTGTGTGTAGCAGGTGTAGGGTGATGTGATGGGTGTGTGTGTAGCAGGTGTAGGGTGATGTGATGGTTGTGTGTAGCAGGTGTAGGGTGATGTGATGGGTGTGTGTGTAGCAGGTGTAGGGTGATGTGATGGTGTGTGTGTAGCAGGTGTAGGGTGATGTGATGGTTGTGTGTGTAGCAGGTGTAGGGTGATGTGATGGGTGTGTGTGTAGCAGGTGTAGGGTGATGTGATGGGTGTGTGTGTAGCAGGTGTAGGGTGATGTGATGGGTGTGTGTGTAGCAGGTGTAGGGTGATGTGATGGGTGTGTGTGTAGCAGGTGTAGGGTGATGTGATGGGTTGTGTGTAGCAGGTGTAGGGTGATGTGATGGGTGTGTGTAGCAGGTGTAGGGTGATGTGATGGGTGTGTGTAGCAGGTGTAGGGTGATGTGATGGTGTGTGTGTAGCAGGTGTAGGGTGATGTGATGGTTGTGTGTAGCAGGTGTAGGGTGATGTGATGGTTGTGTGTAGCAGGTGTAGGGTGATGTGATGGTTGTGTGTAGCAGGTGTAGGGTGATGTGATGGTTGTGTGTAGCAGGTGTAGGGTGATGTGATGGGTTGTGTGTAGCAGGTGTAGGGTGATGTGATGGGTGTGTGTGTAGCAGGTGTAGGGTGATGTGATGGGTGTGTGTGTAGCAGGTGTAGGGTGATGTGATGGGTGTGTGTGTAGCAGGTGTAGGGTGATGTGATGGGTGTGTGTGTAGCAGGTGTAGGGTGATGTGATGGGTGTGTGTGTAGCAGGTGTAGGGTGATGTGATGGTGTGTGTGTAGCAGGTGTAGGGTGATGTGATGGTTGTGTGGTAGCAGGTGTAGGGTGATGTGATGGTTGTGTGTAGCAGGTGTAGGGTGATGTGATGGTTGTGTGTAGCAGGTGTAGGGTGATGTGATGGTTAGTGTGTAGCAGGTGTAGGGTGATGTGATGGGTGTGTGTAGCAGGTGTAGGGTGATGTGATGGTTGTGTAGCAGGTAGGGTGATGAGGTTGTGTGTAGCAGGTGTAGGGTGATGTGATGGGTGTGTGTAGCAGGTGTAGGGTGATGTGATGGGTGTGTGTAGCAGGTGTAGGGTGATGTGATGGTTGTGTGTAGCAGGTGTAGGGTGATGTGATGGTGTGTGTAGCAGGTGTAGGGTGATGTGATGGTTGGTGTGTAGCAGGTGTAGGGTGATGTGATGGTTGTGTGTAGCAGGTGTAGGGGTGAAGTTGATGGGTGTGTGTAGCAGGTGTAGGGTGATGTGATGGTTGTGTGTAGCAGGTGTAGGGTGAAGTGATGGGTGTGTGTAGCAGGTGTAGGGTGATGTGATGGGTGTGTGTAGCAGGTGTAGGGTGATGTGATGGGTGTGTGTAGCAGGTGTAGGGTGATGTGATGGGTGTGTGTGTAGCAGGTGTAGGGTGATGTGACGGGTGTGTGTAGCAGGTGTAGGGTGATGTGATGGTTGTGTGTGTAGCAGGTGTAGGGTGATGTGATGGGTGTGTGTAGCAGGTGTAGGGTGATGTGATGGTTGTGTGTGTAGCAGGTGTAGGGTGATGTGATGGGTGTGTGTAGCAGGTGTAGGGTGATGTGATGGTTGTGTGTGTAGCAGGTGTAGGGTGATGTGATGGGTGTGTGTAGCAGGTGTAGGGTGATGTGATGGTTGTGTGTGTAGCAGGTGTAGGGTGATGTGATGGTTGTGTGTAGCAGGTGTAGGGTGATGTGATGGTTGTGTGTGTAGCAGGTGTAGGGTGATGTGATGGGTAGCAGGTGTAGGGTGATGTGATGGTTGTGTGTAGCAGGTGTAGGGAGATGTGATGGTTGTGTGTAGCAGGTGTAGGGTGATGTGATGGTTGTGTGTGTAGCAGGTGTAGGGTGATGTGATGGTTGTGTGTGTAGCAGGTGTAGGGTGATGTGACGGGTGTGTGTGTAGCAGGTGTAGGGTGATGTGATGGTTGTGTGTGTAGCAGGTGTAGGGTGATGTGATGGTTGTGTGTAGCAGGTGTAGGGTGATGTGATGGTTGTGTGTGTAGCAGGTGTAGGGAGATGTGATGGTTGTGTGTGTAGCAGGTGTAGGGTGATGTGATGGGTGTGTGTGTAGCAGGTGTAGGGTGATGTGATGGGTGTGTGTGTAGCAGGTGTAGGGTGATGTGACGGGTGTGTGTGTAGCAGGTGTAGGGTGATGTGATGGGTGTGTGTGTAGCAGGTGTAGGGTGATGTGATGGTTGTGTGTAGCAGGTGTAGGGTGATGTGATGGGTGTGTGTGTAGCAGGTGTAGGGTGATGTGATGGGTGTGTGTGTAGCAGGTGTAGGGTGATGTGATGGTTGTGTGTAGCAGGTGTAGGGTGATGTGATGGGTGTGTGTGTAGCAGGTGTAGGGTGATGTGATGGGTGTGTGTGTAGCAGGTGTAGGGTGATGTGATGGGTGTGTGTGTAGCAGGTGTAGGGTGATGTGATGGTTGTGTGTGTAGCAGGTGTAGGGTGATGTGATGGGTGTGTGTGTAGCAGGTGTAGGGTGATGTGATGGGTGTGTGTGTAGCAGGTGTAGGGTGATGTGATGGGTGTGTGTGTGTAGCAGGTGTAGGGTGATGTGATGGGTGTGTGTGTAGCAGGTGTAGGGTGATGTGATGGGTGTGTGTGTAGCAGGTGTAGGGTGATGTGATGGGTGTGTGTGTAGCAGGTGTAGGGTGATGTGATGGGTGTGTGTGTATCAGGTGTAGGGTGATGTGATGGGTGTGTGTGTGACAGGTGTAGGGTGATGTGATGGGTGTGTGTGTAGCAGGTGTAGGGTGATGTGATGGGTGTGTGTGTAGCAGGTGTAGGGTGATGTGATGGGTGTGTGTGTAGCAGGTGTAGGGTGATGTGATGGGTGTGTGTGTGACAGGTGTAGGGTGATGTGATGGGTGTGTGTAGCAGGTGTAGGGTGATGTGATGGGTGTGTGTGTAGCAGGTGTAGGGTGATGTGATGGGTTTGTGTGTAGCAGGTGTAGGGTGATGTGATGGGTGTGTGTGTAGCAGGTGTAGGGTGATGTGATGGGTGTGTGTGTAGCAGGTGTAGGGTGATGTGATGGGTGTGTTTAGCAGGTGTAGGGTGATGTGATGGGTGTGTGTGTGTAGCAGGTGTAGGGTGATGTGATGGGTGTGTGTGTAGCAGGTGTAGGGTGATGTGATGGGTGTGTGTGTAGCAGGTGTAGGGTGATGTGATGGGTGTGTGTGTAGCAGGTGTAGGGTGATGTGATGGGTGTGTGTGACAGGTGTAGGGTGATGTGATGGGTGTGTGTGTAGCAGGTGTAGGGTGATGTGATGGGTGTGTGTGTAGCAGGTGTAGGGTGATGTGATGGGTGTGTGTGTAGCAGGTGTAGGGTGATGTGATGGGTGTGTGTAGCAGGTGTAGGGTGATGTGATGGGTGTGTGTGTAGCAGGTGTAGGGTGATGTGATGGGTGTGTGTGACAGGTGTAGGGTGATGTGATGGGTGTGTGTGTAGCAGGTGTAGGGTGATGTGATGGGTGTGTGTGTAGCAGGTGTAGGGTGATGTGATGGGTGTGTGTGTAGCAGGTGTAGGGTGATGTGATGGTTGTGTGTAGCAGGTGTAGGGTGATGTGATGGGTGTGTGTGTAGCAGGTGTAGGGTGATGTGATGGGTGTGTGTGTGTGTAGCAGGTGTAGGGTGATGTGATGGGTGTGTGTGTAGCAGGTGTAGGGTGATGTGATGGGTGTGTGTGTGTAGCAGGTGTAGGGTGATGTGATGGGTGTGTGTGTGTAGCAGGTGTAGGGTGATGTGATGGGTGTGTGTGTAGCAGGTGTAGGGTGATGTGATGGGTGTGTGTGTGTAGCAGGTGTAGGGTGATGTGATGGGTGTGTGTGTGTAGCAGGTGTAGGGTGATGTGATGGGTGTGTGTGTGACAGGTGTAGGGTGATGTGATGGGTGTGTGTGTAGCAGGTGTAGGGTGATGTGATGGGTGTGTGTGTAGCAGGTGTAGGGTGATGTGATGGGTGTGTGTGTAGCAGGTGTAGGGTGATGTGATGGGTGTGTGTGTAGCAGGTGTAGGGTGATGTGATGGCGTGTGTGTGTAGCAGGTGTAGGGTGATGTGATGGGTGTGTGTGTAGCAGGTGTAGGGTGATGTGATGGTTGTGTGTAGCAGGTGTAGGGTGATGTGATGGGTGTGTGTGTAGCAGGTGTAGGGTGATGTGATGGGTGTGTGTGTAGCAGGTGTAGGGTGATGTGATGGGTGTGTGTGTGTAGCAGGTGTAGGGTGATGTGATGGGTGTGTGTGTAGCAGGTGTAGGGTGATGTGATGGTTGTGTGTAGCAGGTGTAGGGTGATGTGATGGGTGTGTGTGTAGCAGGTGTAGGGTGATGTGATGGGTGTGTGTGTGTAGCAGGTGTAGGGTGATGTGATGGGTGTGTGTGTGTAGCAGGTGTAGGGTGATGTGATGGGTGTGTGTGTAGCAGGTGTAGGGTGATGTGATGGTTGTGTGTAGCAGGTGTAGGGTGATGTGATGGGTGTGTGTGTGTAGCAGGTGTAGGGTGATGTGATGGGTGTGTGTGTAGCAGGTGTAGGGTGATGTGATGGGTGTGTGTGTAGCAGGTGTAGGGTGATGTGATGGGTGTGTGTGTGTAGCAGGTGTAGGGTGATGTGATGGGTGTGTGTGTGTAGCAGGTGTAGGGTGATGTGATGGGTGTGTGTGTAGCAGGTGTAGGGTGATGTGATGGGTGTGTGTGTGTAGCAGGTGTAGGGTGATGTGATGGTTGTGTGTGTAGCAGGTGTAGGGTGATGTGATGGTTGTGTGTAGCAGGTGTAGGGAGATGTGATGGTTGTGTGTAGCAGGTTTAGGGTGATGTGATGGGTGTGTGTGTAGC
>NC_079223.1:2253055-2260555 GCF_029633865.1 Lampris incognitus
ACTTTCACCAACCTAAACACCGAAACCTAGGCATTAAAAAATCCAAGCACATACTACTTCTTTCATGGCGAATAATGGAGGCGCAGAAACTCAGATTAACTGGAGCTGATTACACAGAATTACATCACAACAAACAAATACATGACAAGACACAAAATATATTTTTCTATGCTTTTTTTAATTGCTTGGACTTCAACAACTTCATGTTAGAGCGTCACTAATATACCAGAAGGGCATTCATTTTTTCCATCCCTGAAATAGTATGGGACCAACAGCAACAAATGTTAGTGCATCATTCATTAATTATAAAATATGGTTCATTTCAGCCTTGGATGAAGGAAAAAAACAATACGTAACCTCAACTTCATTAAATAAACAAGTGCATAGCTTGTAGTGTAGGCTATTATTTCAACAACAACAAAAAACACTACAGCCAAACAGAGCAGACCTGCAGTACAAGCAAGGGAAACATACAGCCTTATAAAGGCTGATAGTAACAATAAATGATAAATAAAAATAAACTATAGAAGGCAATTAGCCTTGACCTACGGCTTTACTACATACTGCTAAAGAACTTGTTAAAACGCAGCAGGAGTAGGCGCTGAAAGCGTGCTTCACTGAGCCGGTTTCTCTTTGGAGTGAGAACAAGACCCCCAAGACTGAAAAGTCTTTCCACTGGTGCACTGGATGGTGTTGCTGTGTTATAGCGGAGTGCCACTTTTTTAATTCGTGGAAACTTGTGCAGGCTTTCCATCACGGGATCAGATTCGAGATAGTCCACCACCTCTGTTTCCGCTGACATAGCTGCACTGGTTACATTGGCCTCTGCATCAAAGGAAAACAAGTCCTCCTCATTGGAGGCAGCAACAGGTGGATGAGGATGAGGCGTCAGGGCTGCTGGTTCTTCTGTAAAGGAGCGGCACTCCGTAATGAGCAGCAGCTTAATGTTGTCTTTTCTCGTTTCCTCTTTCAACCAGCGGAGCCTAAACTTGGGGAGCGAGACAGCAGCCAGCAAAGCCTCCCTGCAGTCAAGAGTTGTTGCAAACCGACTTTTGATTGCGGTCACAATGATGTCTGGCAGTCCACTGGTCATCTGCGATAGGTCATGTTTAAGTGTGAGGGTTTTGGCCATAAGACAACATTAAGCTGCTGGTTAGAGCCTGTTTGTGCTGTCCTCTGAAGGGGGTAGTACACACCGGTGTAGGAAATCTTCAATTTCTTAGCAATTTCTCGCATGGAATAGCCTTCATTTCTAAGAACAAGAATAGACTGTCGAGTTTCAGATGAAAGTTCTCTTTTTCTGGCCATTTTGAGCGTTTAATTGACCCCACAAATGTGATGCTCCAGAAACTCAATCTGCTCAAAGAAGTGCCCATCCAACCAATCCAACTTGTGGGAGCTGCTTCTGGAAGCGTGGGGTGCAATTTCTCCAGATTACCTCAACAAATTAACAGCTAGAATGCCAAAGGTCTGCAATGCTGTAATTGCTGCAAATGGAGGATTCTTTGACGAAAGCAAAGTTTGATGTAAAAAAAATCTTATTTCAAATACAAATCATTATTTCTAACCTTGTCAATGTCTAAATAAATAAATAATGCAGGGCGGCACGGTGGCGCAGTGGATAGCGTGGTTGCCTCATAGCAAGAAGGTCCTGGGTTCGAGCCCCGGGGTAGTCCAACCTTGGGGGTCGTCCAAGGTCGTCCTCTGTGTGGAGTTTACATGGTCTCCCTGTGTCTGCGTGGGGTTCCTCCCACAGTCCAAAGACTTGTAGGTCAGGTGAATTGGCCGTACTAAATTGTCCCTTGGTGTGTGTGTGTGTGTGTGTGTGTGTGTGTGTGTGTGTGTGTGTGTGTGTGTGTGTGTCGGCCCTCTGTGATGGTCTGGTGGCCTGTCCAAGGTGTCTCCCCGCCTGCCACCCAATAACTGCTGGGATAGGCTGCTGACCCTGAGAGCAGGGTAAGCTGTTCAGGTAATGGATGGATGGGTGGATGAATATATGAAAGAGATCTAAAAATATAAGCAGTAAAAAGTAACGTAAAGGTACCATTCATATACAAATGACAATATATACCTGTATGTGTGTGGGGGAGTGGCTGTCAGTGGGAGACGGGGGGGGGGCTGTTGATTAGTCCAACTGCAGCAGGGAAGACACTGTTCTTGTGGCGTAAGGTTGTGGTCTTGATGGACCTCAGCCTCCTGCCAGAGGGCTGAGTCTCAAAAGGTGGTGTCCGGGGTGGGCGGTGTCAGAAACAATCTCCCTTGCACGGCTCCGGAGCCTGGCCGTGTGCAGGTCCTGGAGAGATCGAAGGTGGCAGCTGATCACCTTCACTTCCGAGTGAATGATGCACTGCGTCCTGCCCTGATCCCTGATCCCTGATCCCTGATCCCTGGCGGTGGCAGCACCATACAATGGCAGCCGTGGTGGAGGAGGTTAGGATGGACTCAATGATGGAGGTGTAGAACTTCACGTTACTGTGCACTCTCTCCAGGTGCTTCTTCCGGTTGCTTGTGCTATTTCTAGCAGTAGCTAGCTCCTGATCGGCAATACAGAAAGTACACTTTTGGAAACGGATGATCTGCTGTGGCGCCCCCTAACGGGGGCAGCCGAAAGTAGTAGATGTTGAATCTGTCTGCAGAGCCCATGTGACGGCATGCAGCGCAGCATAACATAGCGTCTCCTAGTGGCAGGAGAACAGCAGTACAAAGTCGCGCAACAATGTAAAGAACCCTGAAACATGTCTTATGGGCCCTCAGTGTCTCCAGCCCAGCATTTACTGTCCCTTTAAGTCAGGTTGCAACTGAGTGGCCCAGTCTGACGTCGGTTTTTAGTTTCACTTGTAACAACGAAGTCGCCATAGTATATAAATAAGCCTGTGATTGATGGAGGGAGAAGCCAGCCACCCGATCTTTCTTTCTGAGTTAAATGCTATCTTTTGATAGCACGCATGTGAATATTGAAGCAGTAAATAACTCACGAGGAACCTATTGTTCATGAGAGGCTGACCGTCGACAGGCTGACTGTAGCGTGCCAACACTGGCCCGCCCGCCCGCCAGCCAGCCAGCCAGCCAGCCAGCCAGCCATCCTGCTCTAGTGGGGGATTTACTGCCTCGAACCTTGTAATGACAGGACAGCGCTGGAGTTATAGAGCAACATGCATGGGTGACTTACCCATGTTTGACTTAGCCCTGTTCCAGCCAGGGCTAAGTCAAACATGGGTAAGTCACCCATGTTTGACTTAGCCCTGTTCCAGCCAGGGCTAAGTCAAACATGGGTAAGTCACCCATGTTTGACTCAGCCCTGTTCCAGCCAAGGCTAAGTCAAACATGGGTAAGTCACCCATGTTTGACTTAGCCCTGTTCCAGCCAAGGCTAAGTCAAACATGGGTGACTTACCCATGTTTGACTCAGCCCTGTTCCAGCCAGAGCTAAGTCAAACATGGGTGACTTACCCATGTTTGACTCAGCCCTGTTCCAGCCAAGGCCTTGGTTGGAACAGGGCTAAGTCAAACATGGGTGACTTACCCATGTTTGACTCAGCCCTGTTCCAGCCAGGGCTAAGTCAAACATGGGTGACTTACCCATGTTTGACTCAGCCCTGTTCCAGCCAGGGCTAAGTCAAACATGGGTGACTTACCCATGTTTGACTTAGCCCTGTTCCAACCAAGGCCTTGGCTGGAACAGGGCTGAGTCAAACATGGGTGACTTACCCATGTTTGACTTAGCCCTGTTCCAGCCAAGGCCTTGGCTGAGCGGCTGAGCAGAGCGGGAGGCTGTTAGCAGCACATAACATGGCCGGTGGGGACTAACGGCCTCATGTTGCTCGTATTCCCCGGAGTGCGTTGGAAAACCGGGTGTATGGACAATAAGTCACACCCCAGGCACACCTTCATCACACAGCTATCTCCCTCTCTTTCTCTCACCCCTCTTCCTCGCTCTTTCTAGCTCATATTCTGTCCTTCACCATAACCACCACGTCTTGCTGCCACGCTGTTGTTGTGTCTGTCTTCTCCAACTCTGTTTCTGTCTTTCTCCTTCTCGCCGTCTCTCCCATCCCACTCCTTCCCTTTGTTGTGCTTCCTCCCCCCAAGCTCCTTCTTTCTCTTCCCGTTTGTTTCTTTCTGCCTCTCTTGCCGTCTCCGTGCCGCCAGCTGCATCTGTCTTTGTCTTTTCCGCTGCCTTTTGTCGACGTCAAGTCTTTCTCTCCCTCTATCTGTCTACCTGCCGCTCTCATTTTCTGTCGCTTTCTCTTGCAAAACTCCTCACTCCCTCTCCGTCTGTTCCTCTGTCTGTCTGACTCGGTCCGAGTTCTGGACAGTGCTGATGATATACAGTATGTTCCCCGCCTCATCACACACACAGCTGAGCTGGCAGAACCCTGACCATTCCTTTAGACCCTGTCTAAGTCGGCCATAAATCCTCTGTCCAGAAAAGCCAAAAAAAGGTATCGGTTCATAACATTCTTTGAGCTGCCTGTCGAGAACGGCTATGCAGAACGTGTTTTATGCCTTTCGAGACTGGAAATGATTTTGCACGGGCCACATTCATGGATGTTACGGCAGTCTGTGTGTCTCCCAGCAGATGCAGCTATGGCCACGGAGGACTCCTTCGATGAGAGGGGCTGTCACTGTGATGTTACTCTGGAGGACCTATCGGCTCCCCTCAAGGCTGTCATCAGGGCTGTCAGGTGGGTTCCTATTGGCTGATGGACTTAGATGGTTGTCAGATGTCCGTAGACCCCTTAAGTGTTGTCGTTCTGAGGTTCTTACACTAAATCTGCTTCCATTTTTCACCTGCGGTGAAAGTGAATAGGACTTTTGAATCAATTACTCTGCTTTTAAAAGTAGTGAGTAATACGAGTACAAATTATATCGTGGCAAAGCTGGGCTTCTCCGGCACAAAGACGTGGCCATAGATGGAGGTTGAGGTCTGATGAAGCCCATTTTTTTAGAAAGATAACACGATTTAAAAACACCAGAGGTGGAAAAAAAAACTAAAAACAAGGCATCTTGAATAATAATAATAATACTAATACATTTTATTTGTGGGCGCCTTTCAGAGCACTCAAGGACACCTTACACAACACAGTTAAAACCAGCAGCACTGTGTCAGACAGCATCACATCAAAACACAGCAGGGTAGACAATAAAAGTTAACACAACAGATAAGTATAAAATCATCATCTGCACAAAACCCAGTGAGGCGTGGATCAGACTGAATATGCTGGTCTGAAAAGGTGCGTTTTGAGATGGGATGTGAAGGTTGAAACAGAGTCAGTGTTCTGAAGGTCTTGTGGGAGAGAGGTCCATAGGTGGGGGGCAGAATGACTGAAGGCTCTAGACCCCATGGTAGTCCGGCGGGCCGATGGTGTCGTGAGTTGGAGAGCAGAAGAGGATCTGAGAGTGCGGGAGGGCGTGTGGATATGAAGGAGTTCAGAAAGACATGAAGGAGCCGGGTTATTAAGGGCCTTAAAGGTGAGGAGCAGGATCTTGAAGTCAATACGGTATTTAACAGGGGGCCAGTGGAGTTGCTGAAGAACAGGAGTGATACGATCTAGGGATGGAGTTCTGGTACTGATACGGGCAGCTGAATTCTGGACCAGCTGAAGCTTATGAAGACACTTGAGGGGAGACCAAAGAGGACAGAATTACAGTAGTCAATACGGGATGGAACCAGGGTGTGGGTCAGCATGGCGGGGCTTTTGGGAGTAAGTGATGGATAGAGATGATTAATATTGAGGAATATTAGGTGGAAGTATGCAGACCGAGTAACATTGTTGAATGTCTGTATTGGGGAGAGAACTACTCAAATCTGTGTTGTCCAGTTTCTGGTGTGTCTTCATTTGGTATGTGGACGCTATTTAATCTGCCCTGGGTTAATTAAACACTGGTCCACACCCCACTCCGCCACAGATGCATGAAAAAGTCATTACATATTTCAACATGTTGGTAAATATTTGAGAATTATTTCGCCATCAATCATGGTGCAGATGTTGCTTCGCCAGGTTAGGAGAGGGATTACTAGTAGTGTCATGCACGCACCAGCGGTATACGTCAGGGTCAAATACAGCTTATTCCAAACTAACAACTGCTCGTGATTTCTCAATGAAGCTTTAAAACTGATCAAAATACACCCCAACCAATCTAGAACTGCAGAAGAGAGCAATCCTCAACAGCAAAAGGAGTCAATATAACTCTAGACCCAGTCAAACGCAGTCGTTTTAACACCCCAATCTTATATTGGACTGAAACAGAGCCAGATCTAGGATCCTTTATCCAGGTATGAAATGTATTTCACATCTTAGAGGTCAGAATAAATATAGAATAATCAGGATAAATATGGAGCTAGCTACGTGGAAATTCACTTGATGGACAGCTGAATTGAAACGCATGAGCCTTAACATGGAGACGGTAAGGGTGGAGAGGAGTCTGCGTGCAGCCATGCAGCTGGTTAAAGCTTCAGCGTTGCTGTCTCTTTGAAAGGTGCCGAAAGGTTGTCGACTTGCTTTTACAATAGCTGATTAATGTAGCTGTCTGTACATTATGGGGCATTGTGCAAATCGTCGTCGGCGTCTCTCGTGTCCGAGGATCCATTCCAAGAGAATAAGGCATGTGCTGCTTGAAACGAAGAAGGCTCGACAGTCCAAGGTGAGAGTAGAAGAGGCTGGAACAGTGTGGACAGGGGGTAGCAGAGGGTGGACCCATTCCTGCGGCTCTCTGTTCTTGGCGGATTTTTCGGCGGCGGCGGCGGCGCTTTCCTTCCGCATGCGTTCATTGGTCTGTTTCAGCCTTGATGGAAGCAGCCAGCCAGGCAGCCAGCCAGCCAGCCAGCCAGCCAGCCAGGCAGGCAGGCAGGCAGGCAGGCAGGCAGGCAGCTCTCCAGTGCTCGTGATTTCCCGCTACTTTTCCCAGTTCTTAGGGTCGATGTTGAAGGTGATCAGCATTCCCTTGATACAGTCCTTGAAGCGTTTGGTTTTTTTTGGAAGCTTCTCGTTTTCTTTGACCTTCAGTCAGTTCGGAGTATAACATTTGTTTCGGGAGTCTGTCGTTTGGCATCATCTGGATGTGGCCAAGCCACCGCAGCTGGTGATGTTCAGTTGTCGTCTCGATGGAAAGGAGGTCGGCTCTTTCGAGAACTTAATTGTTCTCTGTCCAAAATGTGTACGTTGCTGTCCTGGAAGGAGTGTGTCTTCTCCTTTAGGTGTAGGTAGACTGCTGAGTCTTGTCCTGAGGAGTGTGGCCTTCTGTGTTGGACCATCCGTTTGTGTAGTGGTTGTTTGGTTCCTCCTATGTATAGGTCAGTGCAGTCCTCATGGCATTGGACAGCATACACCAGACTGCTTTTCCGGGTGTGTGGTACCGGTCTTTGGGATGAACCAGTCTTTGTGGGAGTGTGTTGCTGGGTTTGAAGTATACCGGGATGTGGTGTTTGTTGAAATTCTCCTGAGTTTCTCGGAGACCCCAGAAACATACGGGATGACTGTGCTCTTCCTTCTGTTCCTTT